>NW_028153368.1:0-184817 GCF_964106915.1 Podarcis gaigeae
CTATGAAGTCTCCCAATTTTTGCCTTCAACCATCCTCTAAAATTGAAACGCTCTCAAAAGCTTCACTAAGAGTTGACATCCTTGTGTGTGACATCTCGTTACACTGGCAGTTTCTTGAGCATCCAGCAAGAATAGAAAAGAACTCAGCTTATGTTGACACAAAACAGCAAGATGAATTGTGACACACAAACACACACACATCTGTATCCCCCCCCCCCCACAGACACACTATGTATTATTTTTCCCTGTGGTGGAATAATTACAATTCTTCTACCTGCACTAGGAATGGAGAATCTTTGGTCCTCTGGAAGCCAGTCCCCATCCAGTTCCCATCATCCTTGACCACTGGCCATGCTGCCTAGGGAAGATTGGGGATATTGTTTAGCAACATCTAGATGGGCCTACAGGTCCACCTTCCCTACAGTGGACATTTCCATTCTTCACCCAATGATAGGTATATTCACTGCTTCACTGTCACTAGTGAACCCGCCGTGAAAAAAATGTTTTATGCTAAAGGCATCCTTAGCATTCTTTCACTACAAAATGCAAGTCATAAAAAGGAGCTTGTTTTTCAGGCAAGGAAAGAGCACCGAAAAGAACATACCAATGGAGTGCATTACCAAAATACATCCCAGCAGGTATAAACTGAATGGAGAAATTAAAAAAGATCACTTTGTTTGGATCACAGAAGCAAATACATGCTTTCTATTCAAAGTTCCTGTTTAATGGCTAAAATTTGCCAGTTTTCAAGAATTCCACAGCAGGAAAGTTAGCAAGGAAGGGAGCAAACTAATATATTTCTCCTTAAACAAGAAAACATTAAAATTAATAATAATAATAATAATAATAATAATAATAATAATAATAATAATAATAATTTATTTGTACCCCGCCCATCTGGTTGGGTTTCCCCAGCCACTCTGGGCGGCTTCCAACAAAGATGAAAGATACACTAAAATGTCACATATTAAAAACTTCCCTGAACAGGGCTGCCTTCAGATGTCTTCTGAATGTCAGGTAGATGTTTATCGCTTTGACATCTGATGGGAGGGCGTTCCACAGGGCGGGCGCCACTACCGAGAAGGCCCTCTGCCTGGTTCCCTGTAACTTGGCCTCTCGCAGTGAGGGAACCGCCAGAAGGCCCTCGGAGCTGGACCTCAGTGTCCGGGCAGAACGATGGGGGAGGAGACGCTCCTTCAGATATACTGGACCGAGGCCGTTTAGGGCTTTAAAGGTCAGCACCAACACTTTGAATTGTGCTTGGAAACGTGCTGGGAGCCAATGTAGGTCTTTCAAGACCGGTGTTATATGGTCTCAGCGGCCGCTCCCAGTCACCAGTCTAGCTGCCGCATTCTGGATTAGTTGTAGTTTCCGGGTCACCTTCAAAGGTAGCCCCACGTAGAGCGCATTGCAGTAGTCCAAGCGGGAGATAACCAGAGCATGTACCACTCTGGCGAGACAGTCTGCAGGCAGATAGGGTCTCAGCCTACGTACCAGATGGAGCTGGTACACAGCTGCCCTGGATACAGATTTGACCTGTGCCTCCATGGACAGCTGTGAGTCCACAATGACTCCCAGGCTGCGCACCTGGTCCTTCAGGGGCACAGTTACCCCATTCAGGACCAGGGAATCCTCCACACCTGCCCGCCTCCTGTCCCCCCAAAACAGTACTTCTGTCTTGTCAGGATTCAACCTCAATCTGTTAGCCGCTGTCAGGGGTTCAGAAGGAGAGACACAGGAGGGGGAGCAAATGGAGAGTGAGGAGGAGGAGTACGAGGGGGGCGCAGGCAGTGACAGTGGCCAGAGTTATTCCACAAGCCTCTCTAGCGAATCGGAGGACTCACAGAAGGGAGCGCCGGTGGCCAGAGCGAAGGGGGGTCCAGGGGGGAAGCCCCAGGAGGAAGGGGCCAGCGGGGAGTCCCTGAGCAGCAGTTGGAGATCAGGACCAGCGTCTCCACCAGAGCGCAGTGGGGAGGGGGAGTCCCAGGAGTCGGGACCAGTGTCCTCACCACCAGAGGGAGGAGAGGAGTCAGGTTTGGCAACGCCCACATCAGGAAGCGGGGAAACGGTCAGAAGGAAAGTCACCGGCTGGGCGCGCGCGCCAAGTTCAAATGTACAGGAGCGCGGCACAGCGGGGAGCCCGGGAAGGGAGCCAGGTCCTAAAGCCCGCCGGAGGGAGGGGCAAGACTCAGGAGGCTCAGCGTCAGAGGAGTCCAGGAAGGAGGGAACCCCAGAGGGCAGAAGGACCCAGCGCAGGAAAGAGCAGCGCAAGAGGTGGAGCCGAGCTAGAATCTTAAACTGGTGTGGGTGGAGCAGTGAGTCAGAGGGGACTTAGCCGGTCTAGCGTCAAGACGTGGGTCTGCGCGCCCAGAGCTTGGAAATGGAAACTAAACTTTAATAAAGACTTTTGTATATAACATCCACTGGGCGTTGGTCCTCTGTGAGCTGGGACCTAGCGGCAGTCCTGACAGCCGCCATCCATCCTCCAACCGCCTCCAGACACTCACACAGGACCTTCACTGCCCTCACTGGTTCTGATTTAAAAGAGAGGTAGAGCTGGGTATCATCTGCATACTGATGAACACCCAGCCCAAACCTCCTGATGATCTCTCCCAGTGGCTGCATGTAAATGTTGAAAAGCATGGGGGAGAGGACAGAACCCTGAGGCACCCCACAAGTGAGAGCCCAGGGGTCTGAACACTCATCCCCCACCACCACTTTCTGAACACGGCCCAGGAGGAAGGAGCGGAACCACTGTATGACAGTGCCCCCAGCTCCCAGCCCCTCAAGACGGTCCAGAAGGATGTTATGGTCGATGGTATCAAACGCCGCTGAGAGATCCAGCAGAACTAGGAAACAGCTCTCACCTTTGTCCCTAGCCCGCCGGAGATCATCAACCAGTGCGACCAAGGCAGTTTCAGTCCTGAATCCCGACTGGAAGGGATCCAAATGGTCCGCTTCTTCCAGGCGTGCCTGGAGTTGTTCAGCAACCACTCGCTCAATCACCTTGCCCAAGAATGGAAGGTTTGAGACTGGGCGATAATTGGTTTTTTAAGAAGTGGTTTAATAACCACCTCTTTCAGCGGGTCTGGGAAGGCTCCCTCACGGAGGGAAGCATTCACCACCCCACGAAGCCCATCGCCCAGTCCTTCCCGGCTAGCTTTTCTAAGCCAGGATGGGCAAGGATCCAGGAGACAGGTGGTTGGCTTCACTCGTCCAAGCAGCCTGTCCACATCCTCGGAGGTAACAGATTGGAATTGATCCCACACAACTTGACTAGACAGGACTCTAGCACTCTCCCGCCCCAGCCCTGCTCCCACGGTGGAGTCTACTTCTTCCCGAATCTGAGCGATTTTAAATGCAAAAAACTTTGCAAAATCATTGCAGGAGAACATGTGGCCCGTACTGGGCCCCGATGTTGCAGGTGGTTCCGCTAAATTGTGAACCACCTGAAAAAGTCTCCTGCTGCTGTTTTCTGCAGATGCAATAGAGGCGGTGAAGAAAGTCTTCTTTGCCGTCGCTATCGCCACTTGGTAGGCTCGATGTTGAGCTCTAACCTGTGTCCGGTCAGATTCAGAATGAGTTATCCGCCACCGGCGCTCTAGCCGTCTCAACGATTGTTTCATTGCCCTCAGATCCGTGGAAAACCACGGGGCTCTCCGGGCTCCATGCAATCGGAGAGGGCGCTTCGGAGCCAAACAGTCAATAGCCCTGGTTAACTCCACATTCCAGCGGGCCACCAGGGAATCGGCTGAAAGGCCATCAACATGGGATAAAGCATCCCCTACCACTCTCTGGAAACCATTTGGATCCATTAAGTGGCGGGGGCGGACCATCCAAATCGGTCCCACCTCCCTGCGGAGGGGAAGGGTTGCGGAGAAGTCCAGTTGCACCAGGAAGTGATCTGACCATGGCACTTCTTTCGTTTCGCTTTTACTTAGTGTCAGATCACCAACATCCATAGAAGTAAACACCAGGTCCAAGGCATGTCCGCGGCTATGGGTTGGGCCAGACTTATTCAGGGACAGCCCCATGGAGGCCATGCTTTCCACGAAGTCCCGAGCAGACCCTTGTAAGGTCGTGTCGGCATGGATGTTAAAATCCCCTAGGACAACCAAGCTAGGTGTCTCCAGGAGAACATCCGCCACGACCTGAAGCAGCTCGGGCAGGGAATCCTTGGTGCAGCGGGGAGGTCGGTACACCAAAAGGAATCCCGTACTGCCCCTATTGCCCAACTTCCAGAACATGTGCTCGGAAAACTGTGTCTTCCCAATAGGACGCCTGGTGCAAACTAATGACTTCCTAAAAATCACTGCAACCCCCCCTCCCCGCCCACATGACCTGGGTTGCTGTGCGTAAGAGAAACCTGGTGGACAAGCAGCGGCAAGGACAGGCCCATCTGCTTCATCCAACCAAGTCTCTGTTACACATGCCAGGTCAAGTCCTCTATCCATGATCAAGTCATGGATGGCAGTGGTCTTATGAATCATTGACCTGGCATTGCACAGCAACACTTTCAGGTCATGTGGGTATCCCTTGCTGATTCTAGTATCCATCCGGAAAAAGGAGTACTCATTAGCATGGCACGGTACAGAGCCACCATATTCCCATTATTGCTTATTATTACTATTACCAAGAGTCTTTTCAAAAATAGATTAGAGGTTTGGAAGAAACTCAGCTGACAAAGGAATTGTGAGAAGCAGAAAACTCCATCATTGTACCCATTATTTGCTTAACAGGAAAACTAATCACCTCTAAGTAATAATCAGGTATACTTTATTCATCAGCACTAACTATATATGAAGCATCCAAGTATCATTAATAATGGAAAAACTAACTCTAAGAGAATGGTTTTCAGGACTTTTTTTCCCCTCAGCCCAAATTTGCCTAAGTCTGCAGCCCAACAAATTCTCAGGATCGTTTTACAAACATTTACCTTTCCTGCACACTGTTTATGGTTTCTTGCTCCAGTCCTTCGCACTGTAGCCCTCGCAGGAGAGGATCCTCTTGGTGTTTTTTGTGGGCTTTATCCTGCTGCATGGGTCCTCCTACCACCTCAAGAGGGCTCAGCTTTCACAATGGCAGAAGTGGCTCTTTTCAGGTGTAGCCTATCAGAAGGCAGAAGAGGCACATTTCCCAGATACACTCAGTAGAGGACCAGACCTCCTTGGACAGAGACCTTTTCCATGGCACAGGAGCGTCCTGGATAAAGCCTATTTGCACAGACATCTTGAACGCCTGCTTGGCCTTGTCAGTTAATAGCGCAGTTTACTTTGCTACTGTTTACTTTGCTAAGGAAGCCTCCTACTTGAAGAACTATGCCAAGGAAGCCAACGACAAACTGTTTGGTGTTGATGGGTCACTATTGGAGAGGTAGCTCAAAGCTTAGGTGGTGTACCCCCAGATTTTTGAAGAAAAATTCAGTGGTGCATCCCGGGGTATCAGCCCACGTGTAGTTCAGAATCTGCAGTTTGATTGCACCCACATGGCAGAAAATGCATCGTGCGCCGTGTCAGAGCTGGAAAATCAATTAAAAAAATTGAAAACCCCCCCAAAAACATTGAATATCACATTTTCTTTAGGAAAACAAGGAGAACAGGGGATTAACCTCATGCTCTGAAAAGGCTGCAAAACAAAGATCATGCATAAATGGTGCCTAAGGAAGGTTCTAAACAGCTGAGGGGTGTAGCTTGGTCCTGCTGCTAGTACCCTTCTGGCTTTTAAGAGCCGCAAAACTGCCGCAACAAACGAGGGTTGTTTAAAAGATAGGGAATATAGAATGCAAAATGGTTGACAATTCAGACTGCCTGCTCTGGTCCAGTCCTGTACTGACAGTACCTTCCCAGAGTATGATATTGTGATGTTTCCTACATCTCAGCCGTTCAAACAGTGGCTTGGGTGGGTGGCACCAGTCGCAGATAAAGTGCCTTTGCCCGTGCAAGTGGGAGTTGGCCCCCTTCACACCTTTTGGACTTGGGAGCTTTCAGTGTGTTAAAAGGTCATTGTCCGCCTAGTCATAGGAGGCGATAGCAGTGGGGCAGCTACAAGAATTCTTGGAAAACACAGATGATTTAAATCCATGCCCATCTGGGTTCAATCCTGGCCGAAGAACTGAGTCAGTCTTGGTCGCCCTGATGGATGACCTTTGCAGACAGCTGCCTATGAAAATCTAAGGGTTATGAGAATCGGAGGCAGTGTATCTTTACTTAGTTGCTTCCATTTTAAGGGGGGGAAGAGAAGCATGCATGTGTGAAAAACAATTTTTGTCCAATGAAATTTGATATTGTGTCACACCAGGCCCACAGATGTTTGAAGAAAAATTCAGTGGTGCATCCCGGGGTATCAGCCCATGTCCCCCTAGACGGCATGAGCACAACATGGGGTGTGCTGAAATTGCATGACCCCAGGGAATTTGGGGGGTGGGGCGCTTCAACATTTTGGGGCCCCTCAGCCGATGCCCCCCTAGATGGCACAAGAACACCATGTGGTGTGCTGAAATTGCATGACATGACCCTAGGGAATTTTGGGGGGGCGCTTCAACATTTTGGGGGCCCTCAGCCCATGTCCCCCTAGACGGCATGAGCACAACATGGGGTGTGCTGAAATTGCAGGACCCCAGGGAATTTGGGGGGTGGGGCGCTCCAACATTTTGGGGCCCCTCAGCCGATGCCCCCCTAGACGGCATGAGCACAACATGGGGTGTGCTGAAATTGCATGACATGACCCTAGGGAATTTTTTGGGGGGGGGCGCTTCAACATTTTGGGGGCCCTCAGCCCATGTCCCCCTAGACGGCATGAGCACAACATGGGGTGTGCTGAAATTGCATGACAGGACCCTAGGGAATTTTTTTGGGGGGGGCTTCAACATTTTGGGGGCCCTCAGCCCATGTCCCCTTAGATGGCATGTGCTGACATCACACCGCTCCAGGGTATTTTGAGGGGGGCACCCCCTTGAAAATTTGGAGTCCTTGGCCTCCCCATCCTGTATATGTCACAAGCACAACATGGGGGTGTGCTGAGATTGTGTGATCCCAGGGAATTCTGAGGGGGCCCACGCCTATTGAAAATTTTGGGAGTACCTTGACCCCTAGATATCTCAAGCACACCATAGGGAGCAGGGGCGCCGACTTATAAAAAATATTGGGGGGGCCCATACCGGGGTCCTCGCCACAAGATCCTGGCTGCGGGGCGCAATTCGGGAGGGCTCGGCTGGCCGGGCCCAGGCCCGCGGGGCTCCTCCGCGCTCCCCTCCCCCGGCCGGGCGGCGCCTGCAAAGGCTGCGGGTTCCGCTGCACCTCCGTCTCTCTTTCCACTGGTAGCGAGAGCGGGTGGGAGGAGGCCACCCGGGAGCCGGAACCGGGCACCAAATAAGGAGAGCGGGGCGGGCCTGGATCCTGGCCTTGTTTGGCGCTTCCCCTCGGCCGGCGGCCCAGCCAAACCCGCGGCGGCGGCGAGGCGATGCCCGCGCAGGGGGGCGCCCACCCCTCGGCCCCCGCCCGGCGCTGCCGCCCCAGCACCTGCCCGCTCCTCCCAAGGGGCCTCCTCTCCCTCCCGCCTCTTCGCAGCAGTAATATAATTTTCTTAAATTATTGGGGGGCAGAGCCCCCCAAACGAATTTTTGAGGGGGCTCGGGCCCCCTCAGGCCCCATGGAGTCGGCGCCTATGATAGGGAGTGTTAAAGTCTCACTGTCCCAGGGAATTTTGAAGGGGCCCACCCCTTCTTTTAAATTTCGGGGGTCCTCAGTCCTTTGCCACTATAGGCTGTGCAGTCATGCCACAGGGTGTGCTGATGTCAGGCCTCTGGATTTCCCTCTTGCATAGATGCTGCATTGGGTCCCTGGACAGCAGGTGGAGGATATCTGCAGGATTAGGAGCAACTGAGGAAAGACACAGTTGTTGCAAATTAGGCTTCAGGGTACTTATGGAGGAGAAGGAAGGGGCGAGCCATACAGAACTTGGCTGGGAGTGGGATTTGTGGGGCTGGCAGGGTGAGGTTTGGGGCAGGGCTGGGGCTGCAGCAAGAAACTGCTAGGGTGTTTTCCTTGGGGGAATAGTTTGCGATATAACACTGGGGAAAGAGTTTGTGGTGTAAAAATCCTTTTTTTAAAAAGTTTGTATTTATTGATTGATACTTATTCTAAGACAGACAGAAATAATATTCATTATAAATATATATTTTATAATATACTGAGTTAAAACAGCTACTTAAGCTAAGAAAGAGCAGAAAGAAAGTCAGAAGGAAGAAAATACAAGAAAAAGAGAAAACAAAAGTAGAAGACAAAGGGAAAGAAAGAAAACAACTAAAGGGAGAGACTAGAATAAAAGGACTTCTGGGTCTCGGTAGCTACGTATGATACTAGTTTATAGAAAACAGAATGTTAAAGAGAGTATTTTTTTTTTTTCAATCTTCAAATTCAGATACTGCAAGTTCATTTTCTCTTTCACACAAAAGGTCCATAGGAAACTTCCAATCCTTAACAAATGCTAGTAATGATTTTTCTCCAATTAAACATGTTAGCTTAGCCATCTAAGGCAATGTGGAGTAAAACTCCTGTGGTTGTAGATATTTTTATTTTATTTTTTGCAGCAAGGGAAGGGCTGGGAGCAAGGTCATTGAGGCTTTTCCCAGTCCATGAAATTCAGAAGCATTATAAACAAACATTACAATTCAACTTTAGCTTAAACACATTCCTACTTTCATTTCGGGTTTCCCCCACCTTAAAAAAGAAAGAAAAAAGCTTTCAGACTACCCAAAAAGGATTAGGAATGAGATTGTAAACTTGAGGACGGGAACTATCTTTTTTGTTTGTGTGTGCGGAAAATTATTTACTTAGACATAATATTTGTACCTACTTAACATTTGGTTTATCAGTTTTCCTACTACATAAAAACCAAATATTAATACAACTTTTATAGTAGCAAAAAGCAAAGGCAGCTTTGCATAGCCTATTGCGTTTAGGCGTTATTCAAGCTTAAGCTTTAGGCCCGGACCAAAAATTTCAAAGCCAATGTTTCCAAAAGATTGTGCTATTTTAAGATTAAGTGTGAAAACATTTAAACAATCGTCACTTACAGTTCCCATAGTTGTTTGCTAATAGTAATGGAGAATCTGTGACTCTTTTGGATGCTATTGGGACTCTAGCTGGAAGAGAAGCTGGAAAAGGAATAGCTGGGGAAAGATAGCTGTTGATAATGAGGCTTCAGCGTTCTTAGAGGAGAAAGGGGCGAGGCAGAAAGGCTTTTGATTTTCTTTCACCCATAGAAGCCCAGCTAATACATTTATATATATTAGAAAATTTCAGTACTTCCTAATCCATGAAATTCAGAAGCTTTATAACAAAAACCCTTAAATTTAGGGAGGGAGGGAGGGCGGGCGGGCGGGCGGGTATTCCGATGCACGCAGCAAAGAGAAAGTTTCCAAGCTGCGTGCACAGAATATAAAGCATTAGATCCCTCCCACCAAATTGCAACACATAAATTGCCCCAGCAACTCAACCAACTAATCATTGCCACAGGCCAACTTTCCAATCCTGCCTGGCAACCAAGAGGGGGGGGGGTGGCCTGATAGACCCCACCGCAACCAGCGCTCTCCATTAAGGAGAACACTCTTTGTCACATGAAAGTGGTGGGGTGTGGGTGAGAAGGCAAAACCTGTTTACATCCCAGGGGAAAGAAATGACTTGGGTATCAATCACCCATTTTCTGACTTCCTTCTACACTTGACCAGATGTACCCTCTTCGGCTGTGTCTGTCTTTCCAACCAGGGAAATGTTAATGCAATTTGGACTGTAAACAGAGTCAGGTACAGCTGTCCCCATGATCATAGCTGGAAGAAAATGACATCTGTGTCCACAGAAATGCCTGCCAGTGTTTCAGTCAGTAGTTCAGTTCATGCTTACATGCCCACATGTGATTTCAGCTGAAGTCTGCTTATGTGCTAGGGAAATCAAGCAGGCAAACATTTGGCAGCAACTCGCCATGCACTCGTAATGTACAGTACTTCCAGTCTGTAGGATGGTTCAGTTAAGAGAGATGTGATGTTTCGTTTCTCTGTGCCAAGTAACTGCAGCATCACAAGCAAGTTCCCCAGAGGTTGCAAAACTTGACACAAACATTCCATAAGCCCCTCTGCTTCTCTAAAGGCTAAACTGTGCTCTCGCCTCCTTTTTTTTGCTCATTGTTAGTGCCCCCGCATATGCATCTTGCTTTGTTGGGTTGCCAGGCTCCATAGCATGTTATATTTTTCCATTTTCAGCTAGCTGGCACTTAGCACTTTATTTGTCTGTTCCCTAAGATTGCGCTCCCCCCCCCCCAACTTTGAAACGTGTCATTCATTTAATAAATGAGGGAGATGGGAGCGGTGTGTGTAGGAAGCTAGCACAAAACTGCAGACAAACTTAGCAGGTCTGACAGCAAAAACCCTCAGTCTTGTCAAGTTTGTTTCAGAAATTCATCTCTGCTGCTACCATTGATAACCTGGATTACTAGACTATGCCAGTCCAGAGAACACCAGGCTGTTTCAAAGTGAGTTTTAGGAACATAGGAAGCTGTTTTATACCAGGCCAGCTGGTTTGTCCATCAAGCACAGTGTTGTCTATTCTGACTGGCAGCACCTAGAATCATAGAATCATAGAGTTGGAAGAGACCACAAGGGCCATCGAGTCCAACCCCCTGCCAAGCAGGAAACACCATCAGAGCACTCCTGACATATGGTTGTCAAGCCTCTGCTTAAAGACCTCCAAAGAAGGAGACTCCACCACACTCCTTGGCAGCAAATTCCACTGTCGAACAGCTCTTACTGTCAGGAAGTTCTTCCTAATGTTTAGGTGGAATCTTCTTTCTTGTAGTTTGGAACCATTGCTCCGTGTCCGCTTCTCTGGAGCAGCAGAAAACAACCTTTCTCCCTCCTCTATGTGACATCCTTTTATATATTTGAACATGGCTATCATATCACCCCTTAACCTCCTCTTCTCCAGGCTGAACATGCCCAGCTCCCTTAGCCGTTCCTCATAAGGCATCGTTTCCAGGCCTTTGACCATTTTGGTTGCCCTCCTCTGGACCCGTTCCAGTTTGTCAGTGTCCTTCTTGAACTGTGGTGCCCAGAACTGGACACAGTACTCCAGGTGAGGTCTGACCAGAGCAGAATACAGTGGCACTATTACTTTCCTTGATCTAGATGCTATACTCCTCTATCGATGCAGCCCAGAACTGCATTGGCCTTTTTAGCTGCTGCGTCACACTGTTGGCTCATGTCAAGTTTGTGGTCAACCAAGACTCCAAGATCCTTTTCACATGTACTGCTCTCAAGCCCGGTGTCACCCATCTTGTATTTGTGCCTCTCATTTTTTTTTGCCCAAGTGCAATACTTTACATTTCACTCTCTGTGCTTGTGTGCACATTCCACATGTACTAATCCAGAGATTCAAAGGTGAAAAGTAGGCAAATAGGTAAGCAGTGGCGGTGGTGGTGGGAGAATGGTGGGGCCAGAATGCACAAACTTTTCATTTTTTTATATTTTTTTAAAAGATATTTATTAAAGTTTTAAAAATTATACAGAAAAAAGAAAAAACAATAGCAAAAACAAAAGACAAACACAGAAAATAACAGATATAAAAAAGACAAAATACAAAACTAAAAACTATTTAAAAACAAATAAGGTTTCGTTCCCTTATTTTCTTATAACTTACTTCCCCGACCTCCTCATACCTCCCCTTTCTGTATTCCAATTTCTAATTATTAATTCAACAAATCTTCTCCCTTAATTTTCATTTAATTTTGAACCCTTCTTTTCTTTTTACTTAATCATTACAGCTGGAAACCACTTAATTTCTAAACCAACATCATTCTAACATTCATTAATTTTGCAATATTTCCTAAGATAGTCCTTAAATTTCTTCCAATCTTCTTCCGCCGTCTCTCTTCCCTGGTCTTGGATTCTGCCAGTCATTTCTGCCAGTCCCATGTAGTCTATCATCTTCATCTGCCATTCTTCCAAGGTGGGTAGATCTTGTGTCTTCCAATACTTTGCGATGAGTATTCTTGCTGCTGTTGTAGCATACATAAAGAATGTTCTATTCTTCTTTGGCACCAATTGGCCGACCATGCCCAGGAGAAAGGCCTCTGGTTTCTTCAGGAAGGTATATTTAAATACTTTTTTCATTTCATTATAGATCATTTCCCAGAAAGCCTTAATCCTTGGGCACGTCCACCAAAGGTGAAAGAATGTACCTTCATTTTCTTTACATTTCCAACATTTGTTATCAGGCAAGTGGTAGATTTTTGCAAGCTTGACTGGGGTCATGTACCACCTATAGATCATTTTCATAATATTCTCTCTTAGGGCATTACATGCCGTAAATTTCATACCGGTGGTCCACAACTGTTCCCAGTCAACAAACATAATGTTATGACCAATATCTTGTGCCCACTTGATCATAGCTGATTTAACCGTTTCATCCTGCGTATTCCATTTCAACAGCAAGTTATACATTTTTGACAAATTCTTAATTTTGGGTTCTAACAATTCTGTTTCCAATTTTGATTTTTCCACCTGGAAGCCAATTTTCTTGTCCAACTTGTAAGCCTCCATTATTTGATAATAATGAAGCCACTCTCACACTTTATCTTTTAATTTCTCAAAACTCTGCAATTTCAGTTTATCCCCTTCTTGTTCCAGAATTTCCCAATATTTCGGCCATTTGGACTCCATATTGAGTCTTTTCACAGACTTTGCCTCCATTGGCGACAACCACCTTGGAGTTTTATTTTCCAGCAAGTCTTTATATTTAATCCAAACATTATACAATGCTTTCCTGACAATATGATTTTTAAAACCTTTATGCATGCCACCCAAAAATATTGTTAAAACCTTCTAAATCCAAAATGTCTATATTCTCAAGAAGCAGCCAGTCTTTCAACCAGCAGAAAGCTGCTGATTCATAATAAAGTTTAAAATCTGGCAGGGCAAATCCCCCCCCCCCTTTCCTTTGCATCAGTTAAAATCTTAAATTTTATTCTGGGTTTCTTGCCCTGCCAGACAAATTTAGAAATGCACAAACTTTTCAAGGCTAACTTTACTGAAGCTGCATAGGCAGAGCAAGCAGCTACTCACAGGCAGGAGAAGGGATGGCGGGCACAATTCAAGAGACAGCTGCTATTCTGTAATCAGCTTTTTGCCAAATTGCAGTCAAATTCCTCAGATGTGACCCAGGGGTGTCCATCCACGTCCATCGCATGTCCTACTTGGCTACCTACATCCCATGCCTCCTGTGGCTGCTCAAGATGGCCACTTGCAGTCCCATAACAACCCAGCAGTGGCCGGTGGCGGCCCCTTCGGTATCGGAGGGACTGATCCCCCTGCCTAGAAATATTGAGGGGGCTGAAGCCCCATATACCCGTTACCCCTGCTTTCTTGTATCTTTTGGTTTAGAAAGGGGTCCTTACTGTCACAGGTGCTTCTCTCATAGGAGATAGATGGTGAAGACTCCACCTGTTCTGATTCTCTCATGTCCCACTCGGCTACCTATGGTGTGTGCCACCTGCAGCTGTAGGTGACTGTCATTTGCAGCCCCATAACTACAACCTGGCGATGGGGGATAGTGGGGGGGGGCGGGCTGAGCCCCCATGGCCAGGATTTAATCCAGCTGGGAATGGATTTAACAATCTTGTGTTTTCTGAGAATGCATGTAGCTGCCCCACCAGTTTGCCTGAGATGGGTGGGAGGAGTTATTAACATTCCAAATTCTCCTTCATCTTTCACTCACTGGCCCGTCTGTGTGGTCAAATTCCTCAATGTGACCTAGATGTGTTCATCCACATCTGTCGTACATCCCGCTCAGGTACCTACGCCCGTAGGCTGCATTAAGATGGGGTGAAAAACTAAGGATTTTGCTCTAGTTTGAGTTGCCAATCATTCTGGTTCCTTCCTCTTGGTTAAAAGTTGTTTATTTGTTTGGAAACCTGTTATGATACCCTGCAGTATGCAAATGGATTAAATCAAATCCCCCCCCCTCCCCTCTCCTCCATCTTTGCCTCCCCTGCCAGGCGTGGCCATTCATATTTGTCGCATGTCCCTCGTGGCTAACAGGGCCCTTGGCCTCCCACGGCTGCTGGTGACAGTCATTTGTGGCCACAGCAACAGCCTGGTGGGGGGGGATGGCGGTCCCCTCAATACTGGGGGGACTGAGCACCCTTCCTAGAAGTATTGAGGGGGCTAAAGCCCTGGGTGTCTACGAGGTCTGCCCTGCCTTGTACCTGCAGTCAGTCATTCCGGCCAACTGAGGCAACAAGTCCTCAGTAGAGAATCAGCTCTGCTGGGATCATTAGAATTCTGCAAATAGCAGGGGCATCAGTGCCTTGGTACTTCATCCTCTGTTGGGTTCCTCATCGTCTTTTACAAAGGAAACAGGGCTGCTGCAGTTGGACAGTTGCCTTATTTGGTCATATGGCACAAATGGTTGGAGGCCCATGGTATTTAAGGCATGCCTGCAAGGAGGTGTGGCCAGCTCTGACACAGAGCACGATGCATCTTCTGCCATTTGGGTGCAATCAAACTGCAGAATCTGAACTACACACAGGCTAACACCAGGCAGGCCCCAGAAGAAGGATCTTTCTTGTATCTTTTTGTTTACAAGGGGTCCTTGCACAAGCTATTTCCGATGCTCCTCTGACCCGGAAGTGACCGGAAATAGCATGTGCGCACGCATATGGGCAAGCACTCCCCCGCACTCTGGCCTGCTGCGCGATCGGCGCTGGAGACACTGGACCGAGGCACAGTAAGTTTGCTGACCCCTGTCCTAGACCAGTCACGGGGGAGTGGCAGGTTTGCCACCATCTTTTTACTTGAATTGTGGCCAATCCAAACAGGCCAGGTTGACAGGCCTTTAGACCCGATAAAGGTTGTCTGTATCTGAACCCAGGCTCCACAGTTGGTTGCAGAAAAACCCTCCTTATCCCCCCCCCATTTAATGATGCTGTGTGTTTATGTAAGCTAACATTGTCCTTCTAGGGCACTGCATTCCTTGGCTTTGTTGTGGTCCAATAATGGTTGCCATTTTCAGAGCCAGGAAGGAATTTTCCTCCAAACAGAATTACCCCGTTTGGAGGTTTTGTCTTCACCATAGCAATAGTCATAACTTTGGTGGATAAGGCATTGAAGGAGCATGTGATATGATGAGAGAAGCCCATCCTTAAGTTGCACTGGCTAAACTGCTTGAAATCCACATTGTAGATGTGATCTTGCAAAGAGAAGGCATGGTTCCACATGCCCTGCCTGCTCAAAAGCTGCAATGAGTGAAAAAGGCTCTTCATACTCCATCCATTTCCTTCCAGTAAGCCTACCATTGTTGACAAAGGAATCGGGGGTGCTGCAGTTGGACAGTTGCCTTGCTTGGTCAGATGGCCCAAATGGTTGGAGGCCCATGGTATTTAAGGCATGCCTGCAAGGAGGTGTGGCCAGCTCTGACACAGAGCACTCTGCACTCAAATGGCAGGAAATGCAATCAAACTTCCGAATCTGAACTACACACAGGCTAACACCAGGCAGGCCCCAGAAGAAGGATCTTTCTTGAATCTTTTACTTTAAAACATATTAAAAGGACATTAAAACATGGGCATTAAAACTCTGGGCGGCTTCCAACAAAATCTTAAAATACAATAGTTCGCCAAACATTAAAAGCTTCCCTAAATTTAATGTTTTCCCTTGCTGGTTTGTTGCATTGAATTTGATTCAGAGCAATGGGCCTGTTGTGACATATTATCAAATAACATTGGGCAACATTGCTTTTCACATATTTCTGTTCCCTCATTAAAATGGAAGCAAAGAACTAAAGGTAAAGGTAATGGACTCCTGGATGGTTAAGTCTAATAAAATTCGACTATGTTTCTAATAAAATTCGACTTTGATTTCTTGTCCACAAAGAACACTGGGCTCCCCCCCTGCCGCCTTGGATTCCCTGATGAATCCTCTCTTTAGATTTTTCTCGATAAAGTCCTTCAGGTCCTTGATCTCTCGCTCCGACATGGAATAGAGCTTGCCCACCGGCAGCGTGGCCCCCAGGATCCGGGTGATCCGGGTGATCCCCAGGATACGGTCGATGTGGTGGCAACGTGTCAGCCTCCCTCTCGCTGAACACCTCCTGTAGGTCCCGATAATACGGAGGAATTTTGGTCGTCCCTGCTTTGCATGCTGCTGCCATCCCGGCCTCCAACCGTCGAGGTAGCTCTAGGCCCAGGCAGTTCTCCATGCAGTGCGCCGACCCAAAAATCAGTGACCGTTGATGCCAGGAGACCACCGGATCGTGCAAGGCCAACCAGCTCATGCCCAGTATGATTGATAGGCAGACCCGCCAACGTGGCCACGTGAAAGGCGATGACCTCGGAGTGGGTAGACACCCGCATCCTCATGGGAGGCGTTTGATGGGTCACTTCACCTCCCAACAGTTCTCTCCCATCAATTGTAGTGACTTGCAGCGGAAAATCCAAAGGCCTCAGGTTCAGTTGGTGCTGCTCTGCAAACTCCTTGAAGAGGAGGAGGAGTTTGGATTTGATATCCCGCCTTTCACTCCCCTTCAGGAGTCTCAAAGCGGCTAACAATCTCCTTTCCCTTCCTCCCCCACAACAAACACTCTGTGAGGTGAGTGGGGCTGGCCCAAGGTCACCCAGCAGCTGCATGGGGAGGAGCGGAGACGCGAACCCAGTTCCCCAGATTACGTGACTACCGCTCTTAACCACTACACCACACTGGCTCTCCAAAAATGATGCCGAAGCTCCGGAATCCACCAAAGCCAACTCCTCCACCGCGTGGCCATTCGGGAGCTCTAGGACCACCTTCAACATTATGCTTGCTTTGGGGTGTCCGAGCTGAGGACTTTCGCTGTTGCTCCCGCCTGGCTGTTGCCTCGGTTCACCACCAGCCAGGCTTCCCCGTTTCCCGAGGTCTGTCAAACCAATCGTTACACGAAGACCCCTCCACAGTCGTATATAAACAAGTTTCTGCTTCCTCTACCCGCTTTTGCAACTATTTGCAACTATTTGCAACACTGTATATAACTTTTTTACAAACTTTCTCAGAGGAAGAAGTTCAAACCGCTTGCTGTTTCACCAACCTCTCGTTTCCGACTCCGCTCTCAGTCGTGCGTTGCTATTCGATCTCAGATGAAGCTGACCTCCGTTTTTCAATCTTTCTTTTTACTCCGAAACCTTCCTTTTTGTAAAAATCCAATTATAAATCCAAATCGGTTCGAATTTCTTGTTAATTGACAATCGCCCACTTGCCTTGCAAGCCTGGGGCTGCGCTTTCGGGGGGAAGACAATGGATTCCCGGTGCCTGCTTCTCCGCCCGCCGTTCTCTTTGCTCCTTTTTACGGAGTTACCTGACGGCCAGGCGATCCGCTGTTGGCTCCGCTGGGATCTTGATCCTCTGGTCTCCCTCCAGAGGGGTTTGGGGGGGCTACCGCGCCCTGTAGCACCCCCGATTCCCCCCGAAAGCCCGGATTTTCCCTCTCCGAGAAAATCCCGCTTGCGTCAGGTCCGTGGCTGCGACCAGAAGTCCTGAATCCTATTGTTCTAGGACCAATCAGACTGCTGCATTTGGGAGCCTATTGTTCTAGGACCAATCAGACTGCTGCAGTTTGCAGTAGCGGGGGTGGTGGTAACTGAATGGGCCAGGAAGAGTGTTCCTATTTCCATCTGAGATGCAGGACAGCATAACATTCTGATCCAAGTTTCATTCAGAAAACATTATCCATAATATCAGCAGCAGGCTGCTGCAGTCAAATTGGCCAGTCAGAATGGAAAATCCTATTTTAACAAAACCAATAAAAGAGAGCGGCAATACTATTTTCTTGTTTCCCTTGTTCAACTACAATTCCATAAAACAGTGGATTTGTAGGTTCTCATTAATAAAAAATAAATAAAGGGTGTGAGGGGTGGGTGGGATCGATGTGCCTATACATCTTAATTCCACCCCTGGGCCTTTTCTATACTGAAAATAGTGTTAATTTGTTCCCCTTCCACTGCTGTAAATATTGCTCCCTTAGAAAATAAGTGATTTATTTGACTGGAACAAAATCCATCTTGTGTCTCCAAGTGGTTTAGGGTTGTATGATCTCATAGAATCATAGAATCATAGAGTTGGAAGAGACCACAAGGGCCATCGAGTCCAACCCCCTGCCAAGCAGGAAACACCATCAGAGCACTCCTGACATATGGTTGTCAAGCCTCTGCTTAAAGACCTCTAAAGAAGGAGACTCCACCACACTCCTTGGCAGCAAATTCCACTGTCGAACAGCTCTTACTGTCTGCAAGGCCAGTGAGGAAGCCGTTTGACCTTATGCTCTTGGCTGAGTTTGACATCCAACAAATATCCGGGTAATTGAAGTCCCCCATTACTACTATCTCCCTTCCTTTTGCATGCTTGGCCATCTGTTCCAGGAAGGCATCATCTATGTCCTCCGTTTGGCTTGGGGATCTATAGTAAACTCCCACAATGAGGTCACTGTTATTCTTCTCTCCCTTAATTTTGAGCCAAATGCTCTCACTTTGGCTTTGAGGTTCTAAATCTTGGATCTCTTCACAGGTATACACATCCCTGACATATAACGCCACTCCTCCTCCTTTCTTGTCTGGTCTGTTTCTCTGAAATAGATTGTATCCCTCCATTATTACATTCCAATCGTGGGACTTATCCCACCAGGTTTCAGTGATGCCTATTATGTCATATTTAGTTTGCTGTACCAAGAGCTCAAGCTCATCTTGTTTCTTTCCCATGCTTTGCGCATTAGTGTAGAGACATTGAAGCCCATTAATCATTCCCCCGTGTCTCTTATTTAAGGATTTTTTCCTCCCACCACTAGGTTTGCGTGCTGTTTGCCCCATTTGGTCTATGACATTTGGATGATCATCTTCATCAATTGATAGACTCCTACCTTCAGGAGCACTGTCTCCCTCCCCCACATTAGTCAGTTTAAAGCCCTCCTGATGAGGTTTCTGAGATTTTTGGCAAAAACATTCCTCCCAACCGTTGTGAGGTGCAGCCCATCGCTTGCCAGAAGTCCATCTTCAAGAAACTGCAGTCCGTGATCTAAGAATCCAAATCGTTCCTGTTTACACCATTTGCGAAGCCAGCTGTTCACTTCCACTATTCTTCCCTCTCTCCCTGGGCCACGTCGTTCAACTGGGAAGACAGATGAGATGACAATTTGTGCATTTAATTGCTTCAATTTCCTGCCCAGAGCCTCGTAGTCTCTTTTGATCTTCTGGAGGCTATTGCTTGCAGTGCCATTGGTTCCCACATGAACCAAGAGGAAGGGGTATTTGTCAGTGGGTTTTATGATTCCTTGCAGTCGTTCAGTTACATCTTGGATCTTAGCCCCGGGGAGACAGCACACTTCCCGAGACATCTTGTCAGGCCCACAGATCACTGCTTCTGTTCCCCTCAGTAGGGAATCCCCTATCACCACTACACGCCTCCTCTTAGGTCTGGTCGGGGTTCTTCCGTGAGCTGTCCGTTCCAAGGTCGCCTGCACATTCCTTGAGGACTGACTTTGCTGCTCGTCTTCATATACCTGATCGACTGTAATGAGGGAGAGATCCTCAAATGGAGTCTGCTCTTCGTCTTCCATGCTAGGGTAGAGGACCTCAAAGCGATTGTGTATTTCTAAACAATCAGAGCGAACCCTGGGCCTCCTACTTCTTTGAGTCACGTTTCTCCATATATCTGGCTCCTGTGTTGGTGAACTAGCCTCCTTCTCAGCGGAGTCCCCTGTCTCCTCCTTGGTGGAGACGGTGTGCTCTGTTGCTTCCAAGAAGAGCTCCAGCTCTCTAATTCTTTGGAGCGTAGCTACACGTTCCTCCAGTTGCTGGACTTTGTCTTGTAAGAGGGCAATCAACGTGCAATTGCTACAGGTAAAGCTGCCTGCAACCTTTGGCAAGATGGCAAACATTGCGCAGGAACCGCAGGCGACTGCAGCTGTTCCCTCCTCCTCCATCTTGAGAACGTGTCGTTGGGGGTGGCTACAGTGGTCCTCCATCATAAAAAGCGTGAAGACAGGACAAATAACTCCCCCCCCAAAAAACCTAAGTCTCCCCCAACAAACGTTTGAGACTAGCTCCCCTAAATCTAAAAGATGGATCAAACTGCGCACACAATCTATGTCTGGATTGGCCCACTTAATGCTATTTATTGCTCTATGAATGATATTAAGATGGATTTCTTAAGTCTGGTGGAATTACTTTTTCTTCTTTTGTGCAATTTTTACTTGCCATAGCAAACAAGACTTTGTCCATGTACCCATATAAAATAACTATTATCGTTCTTTTCTCTGCATTTTTAAAGCATAAATATTATTGGCTTTGAGGCAACAATGACAGAATGTGCTGACATCAGAAAAATGCCAGCTCCAGCCCAACCAGAAGTAAAATGTATAGGGCATATTGAGAGATGGGTGGCAAAGCTGTGCATATGCTTTGTCCTCCCCAGCAGTATATATTGTGGGAGAGTAGCTAGAGGAAGCAGAGAAAAGCTCCAACCAGTATTATTTTTTCAATTTTTTTTTTAAATTTTGGAGTTTGCTTGTTTATTTTAAATTCAATTTGTAAAGGTCCCTTTAGAAACGAAAAGATACAAACACAAGTTAAGCACACAGTTTGCTTTTAGTTCAACACTTTCTTCATCCATCAATTTTACCCAAAATCACAAAAGTAATATTACAAAGCTTTCACAGTGCACGTTTACATATTCTGCATATACATCTATTCACTCTTCAAACAATGCATTTCCATTGAATTTGGCTTAAAAAACAACAACACAGCCCCTACATCAGGCTGGAAATATATAACGTTTTAAACCAATGTGTTTTTCCTCTTAAAAAAAGAAAATATATTACTTGGAAAGAAGCCCATATTGCACTAATTCCCAAACAAGACACGGACATAAGGCAGGTGAAAAATTATAGGCCAATCTCGCTCCTAAATAATGATTACAAATTATTTGCCAGTATATTCGTTTCCTGCTTGGCAGGGGGTTGGACTCAATGGCCCTTGTGGTCTCTTCCAACCCGTATGGTGGTTCCCTCCTCATCCTCGGCTGGATCGCCATGGCCCCTTGACACCCCGTTCTGTCCCCATGTGGCCCCCATCTCCCAACGCCAGGGCAGGCAGCCCTGCCCCTCCCTCCTCCCTTAGGCTAGCCAGAAGGGAGCCCTAGGAGAGGAGAGATTTCCAAATGTCAGAGTGGGATCCCTTGAGGTCTTTAGCCCGCCCCGAATGCGTCTCTATCCTGCATCTTGGAATTCCCCGAATGCCGAATCCCTTTTAAAAAAGCCAAGATCCTCCTCCCCCCCCCCCAAAAAAAAATATTGCAACCAGATTTGAGTTTGCCATGGAGGCCTCGAAATGCAATGTCTGATTTTCAATTGCTGTTTTTTAACTTAATAAATGATGAGAGTGATTTCACTTTTTTAAAAACCCACGCACCTTTTTTTCCTGTGAATAAATTTATTCCGTGGGGGGAGCGGGAAGAAAGAAATATAATTGATATACAGTGGTGCCTCGCTAGACCAAAAGAATTCGTTCCGCGATTCTCTTCGTCTAGCGGTTTTTTCGTCTTGCGAAGCAAGCCCATTGACAGCTTAGCGGATTAGCGCTACAGCTGTCAAGTGGCTTCCAGCGATCAGCTGTTAAGCGGCTTATCAGCGGAACAGCTGATAAGCGGCGTAGCGGCTTAAGAAAAGGGCGGGAAAAGCGGAAAAAAACCGCGGGGGGGGGGGACGACACAAGATTTTTTCGCCTTGCGAAGCAACCCCATAGGGAAATTCGTTTTGCGAAGCGCCTCCAAAATGGAAAACCCTTTCGTCTAGCGGGTTTTCCGTCTTGCGAGGCGTTCGTCTTGCGGGGCACCACTGTAATGGAATATCTGGACTCCAGGAGAGACAAACAAGCCGCCCAATGTTTCTGGATGCTGAAAAAGAATTTGATAATGTGTCTTGGCATTTTATGAAAAGAAATTTAGAATTTATGGATATCGGTGAAAAACGTTTAAATGGTATTCGGGCTATTTATTCGGAACAATATGCTAAATTGATAGTTAATAATAACTTCACAGACAAAATTGAGATAACAAAGGGAACCAGACAGGGGTGCCCGCTATCGCCATTGTTATTTATAACAATACTAGAGGTCCTGTTGAGGAAAATAGAAGCAACAAATGAAATAAAGGGGATTGGTGTAGGCTCAAAAGAATATAAGTATAAGGCCTTTGCCAACGACGTTGTCTTGAATTTAGAACAACCTATGTCCAGTGCAATAGAAGCTTTGAAAAAGATTGACGAGTATGGGCAATTAGCAGGCTTTAAGCTCAAGAAAAATGAGACAAAAATATTAAATAAAAATTTGGACAGTAAAGAAATAGGAGAACTACAACAAAAGACAGGTATGTTGATAGAAAAAAAGGTAAAATACCTAGAGTCTGGCTCACATCTAAGAACATAAACCTCTTTAAAGACAACTATGAAAAGGTGTGGAATGAAGTGAAGAGAGATCAGGAGATATGGACTAGAATGAAATTATCAATGATGGGTAGAATCTCAACTATCAAAATGAACGTGTTACTGAGATTGTTGTTTTGATTTCAGACAATTCCGGTTATCAGTGGAACAAAACTGTCAGGACTGCCGCTAGGTCCCAGCTCACAGAGGACCAACGCCCAGTGGATGTTATATACAAAAGTCTTTATTAAAGTTTAGTTTCCATTTCCAAGCTCTGGGCGCGCAGACCCACGTCTTGACGCTAGACCGGCTAAGTCCCCTCTGACTCACTGCTCCACCCACACCAGTTTAAGATTCTAGCCCGGCTCCACCTCTTGCGCTGCTCTTTCCTGCGCTGGGTCCTTCTGCCCTCTGGGGTTCCCTCCTTCCTGGACTCCTCTGACGCTGAGCCTCCTGAGTCTTGCCCCTCCCTCCGGCGGGCTTTAGGACCTGGCTCCCTTCCCGGGCTCCCCGCTGTGCCGCGCTCCTGTACATTTGAACTTGGCGCGCGCGCCCAGCCGGTGACTTTCCTTCTGACCGTTTCCCCGCTTCCTGATGTGGGTGTTGCCAAACCTGACTCCTCTCCTCCCTCTGGTGGTGAGGACACTGGTCCCGACTCCTGGGACTCCCCCTCCCCACTGCGCTCTGGTGGAGACGCTGGTCCTGATCTCCAGCTGCTGCTCAGGGACTCCCCGCTGGCCCCTTCCTCCTGGGGCTTCCCCCCTGGACCCCCCTTCGCTCTGGCCACCGGCGCTCCCTTCTGTGAGTCCTCCGATTCGCTAGAGAGGCTTGTGGAATAACTCTGGCCACTGTCACTGCCTGCGCCCCCCTCGTACTCCTCCTCCTCACTCTCCATTTGCTCCCCCTCCTGTGTCTCTCCTTCTGAACCCCTGACAAAAACAATTTAATGTATGGCAAAGAAGATTGTCTAAATTTATCTAGCAGGTTAAAAAGCCAAGAATTGAGTATAAAATATTGACAGATGCAAAAGAAAGAGGCGGTTTTTCCCTGCCAGATCTAAAAATTTACTACGAGGCAGCGTGTTTTTGTTGGTTGAGAGAATGGATAAGGTAAAAGGTAAAGGTACCCCTGCCCGTACGGGCCAGTCTTGACAGACTCTAGGGTTGTGCGCTCATCTCACTCTAGAGGCCGGGAGCCAGCGCTGTCCGCAGACACTTCCGGGTCACGTGGCCAGCGTGACGAAGCTGCTCTGGCGAACCACCAGAGCAGCACACGGAAACGCCGTTTACCTTCCCGCTGTAAAGCGGTCCCTATTTATCTACTTGCACTTAAGGGTGCTTTCGAACTGCTAGGTGGGCAGGAGCTGGGACCGAACGACGGGAGCTCACCCCGCCGCGGGGATTCGAACCGCCGACCATGCGATCGGCAAGTCCTAGGCGCTGAGGTATTACCCACAGCGCCACCCAGGATAACCTTAGATAATTCAGATATATTGGATTTGGAGGGATTTGACAACAGATTCGCATGGCACGCCTACCTGTGGTCAGAATGGTCAGAATGCACAGAGAGTTTTTGAACCATACTATTAGAAAATCATTGTATGAGGTGTGGAGCAGACATAAAACATTATTGGAATGCAAAACTCCGAGGTGGCTCTCACCTCTGGAGGCTTTTGCAGTCAAAAAAATAAATAAATATGGGAACTGAATGGGCGACATACAAAGACTTGCTGATGGAAGTGATAATAAAATAAAGTTAAAGACATTCGAAGAACTAAGAGGAAAGGTAACCGATTGTTACAAGATGTGTTTAGAGAGGATAATAAAAGAAACGGATTTGGAAGTAACAAATCTAAATTGGAGACAGAATTGCTGTGTAGTAAAATGAAAATACTGTCGAAAATGTATCAGTTTCTACTGGAGTGGCACACAAAGGATGAAGAGGTAAAAAGTGTTATGATTAGGTGGGCCCAGGATTTGGGGCACAATATTGATTTTAAAAGGTGGGGAAAACTGTGGACCGAAACAATTAAATTCACAGCATGTGTGTCACTCAAAGAAAATATATTTAAGATGATGTATCGATGGTATATTAGACATGCCAAACTTGCTAAGGTGTATAGAAATCAAGACAAAAATTGTTGGAAGTGTAAGGAGAAGGAGGGGAACTTCCTCCATCTGTGGTGGACTTGTTCTAAAGTGAAAGCCTTCTGGGACATAATATACGAGTTAAAAAAGGTTTTGAAATATAATTTTAATAAAAAACCAGAGGCATTTCTATTAGGCTTAATTGGTGAGGAAATACATAAAAGTGATGTAAACATGTTTATGTATGCCACAATGGCTGCAAGGACACTTCTGGCTCAGAAATGGAAGCAGCAGGAACTTCCAACCCTGGAAGACTGGCAGGTCAAGATGATGGAGTTCGAAAACATAATCCGGAATCAGCGTGACGAACTGTTTCCAAAGGACTGGAACACATTTATGAAAGAAAATTGTAAACATTTGAAAACGTTTGTAGGCTTGAATTGAAATGTTTTGTAATGTAACTATAAGGAACTGATTTACCGATAATAAGGTGAAATAGTATAATTTGACAAAGGGTAAATAAGTGCTTATAGAAATGCGAAGAATATGGAAAGTTATGTGGAAGTCAGAAAGAGGGAGGGCAGGAGGTTGATGCTCTTACAGAGCAATATATTAAGTCATAGAATTATGTAACAAAATGTGAATATGATTTAATGGAAAACTCAATAAAAATTACTTTAAAAACATAAAAAGGGAAAATATATTAGGAGTGGCTTTTCTTTTAATAAGTTAATAAATGAACTACTTCATTGGCACAGCATCCGAATGAGGTGTAGTGGTTGTATAGTTCTTGATACGTTTTGTTTCATAGTTATATTTGGGTTGCTGCTTAAAAAAAATGGTTAGCTTTTTGTATCATAAAGTTCACAAAACTGATTCCTAGTATACATCTGAAAGCAGAAATGGGGCACTTTTCCCTTTTGCTTTGCTGCAGATATGCATGCTATTTTACCATAGCTCACAGAATGGCACGATGGCACCTTTTTACTACATATGTGAATTATTTAAAAAAACCTGTTACTCGTTGAAATTTTGTCTGGTCAATATATTTCAGCTTCATGTTTTGTTACGCGTTTAATATTTTTTCTATTTTTAAAAAAGTGCCAGAATTCACGAACACTTCCCTTGTTCTCCACCTGAGAGGTGCTGGATCTGTTCGAGCAAGTTCCAGCTGAGAAAAAGCCCTGGTTCTAACTTGCCTAAGTGGGGAAAGTTGGCATTACTACAGTGAGTGAACAGATGCAAGAAGCAGCATCCTTTGGCCATAGAGCACCAATGCCAGGGAAATTGAAGAGAGTCAGGGCAAACTTAGTTGCCTGACAGCATGAGTGAAACTAACTCTGCAGACAGGCATATAGGACTGGGGAGTGTGCTAGGAACTAAGAAATACAAAACACAACCTTTTTTGTGCTTAGGAAATATGCGCAAAAATCAACGGTAGCTCCTCTGGTGAATTTCCTGAATTAAAATCTCTTTCTGTCTCTTTTAAATTCTTTCCAAACCCATCTCCTATTTGGGAGTGAGCCTGGATCATTAATGTTCCAGGTAATGAGAGGCCTTCATTCCTGTATATGTCTACCCCTGTACAATCCACAATCTTCCTCAATACAATTTCATCCTCTTTATATTAATTTGGGGTCAGTCAAGCAAATCTTTCAAACATCACCACCACCATCTAATTGGGGTTTGTGTGACCCCAGCATCAGACTGGTAAAGCAGTTTCCACTTACATAAAAGTAAAATTATCACACAATATCACACAAGGGAAAGGTACCTGCATCCTTTTCAGATGCAAATAATAAAGCTGCATATGGTGTCATACAAAGGACCCCAAATCAAAAGGTTAGTTAAAGAGCCATTGAGAGGCGGGAGACAAACTATACAGAGAGTCTTGCTGTTTGCATTATTAGCTGCTTGTGTGCTTGTTCATGGCAGTCATGTTTTCAAGATGCTCTTCAATCTGACAGATAGAAACGTTATTTTAAAAACAAATTTAAAAGGTGGGCATTCGATCCATTTTCACTATGAAGTCTCCCAATTTTTGCCTTCAACCATCCTCTAAAATTGAAACGCTCTCAAAAGCTTCACTAAGAGTTGACATCCTTGTGTGTGACATCTCGTTACACTGGCAGTTTCTTGAGCATCCAGCAAGAATAGAAAAGAACTCAGCTTATGTTGACACAAAACAGCAAGATGAATTGTGACACACAAACACACACACATCTGTATCCCCCCCCCCCCACAGACACACTATGTATTATTTTTCCCTGTGGTGGAATAATTACAATTCTTCTACCTGCACTAGGAATGGAGAATCTTTGGTCCTCTGGAAGCCAGTCCCCATCCAGTTCCCATCATCCTTGACCACTGGCCATGCTGCCTAGGGAAGATTGGGGATATTGTTTAGCAACATCTAGATGGGCCTACAGGTCCACCTTCCCTACAGTGGACATTTCCATTCTTCACCCAATGATAGGTATATTCACTGCTTCACTGTCACTAGTGAACCCGCCGTGAAAAAAATGTTTTATGCTAAAGGCATCCTTAGCATTCTTTCACTACAAAATGCAAGTCATAAAAAGGAGCTTGTTTTTCAGGCAAGGAAAGAGCACCGAAAAGAACATACCAATGGAGTGCATTACCAAAATACATCCCAGCAGGTATAAACTGAATGGAGAAATTAAAAAAGATCACTTTGTTTGGATCACAGAAGCAAATACATGCTTTCTATTCAAAGTTCCTGTTTAATGGCTAAAATTTGCCAGTTTTCAAGAATTCCACAGCAGGAAAGTTAGCAAGGAAGGGAGCAAACTAATATATTTCTCATTAAACAAGAAAACATTAAAATTAATAATAATAATAATAATAATAATAATAATAATAATAATTTATTTGTACCCCGCCCATCTGGTTGGGTTTCCCCAGCCACTCTGGGCGGCTTCCAACAATGATGAAAGATACACTAAAATGTCACATATTAAAAACTTCCCTGAACAGGGCTGCCTTCAGATGTCTTCTGAATGTCAGGTAGATGTTTATCGCTTTGACATCTGATGGGAGGGCGTTCCACAGGGCGGGCGCCACTACCGAGAAGGCCCTCTGCCTGGTTCCCTGTAACTTGGCCTCTCGCAGTGAGGGAACCGCCAGAAGGCCCTCGGAGCTGGACCTCAGTGTCCGGGCAGAACGATGGGGGAGGAGACGCTCCTTCAGATATACTGGACCGAGGCCGTTTAGGGCTTTAAAGGTCAGCACCAACACTTTGAATTGTGCTCGGAAACGTACTGGGAGCCAATGTAGGTCTTTCAAGACCAGTGTTATATGGTCTCAGCGGCCGCTCCCAGTCACCAGTCTAGCTGCCGCATTCTGGATTAGTTGTAGTTTCCGGGTCACCTTCAAAGGTAGCCCCACGTAGAGCGCATTGCAGTAGTCCAAGCAGGAGATAACCAGAGCATGTACCACTCTGGCGAGACAGTATGCAGGCAGATAGGGTCTCAGCCTACGTACCAGATGGAGCTGGTACACAGCTGCCCTGGATACAGATTTGACCTGTGCCTCCATGGACAGCTGTGAGTCCAAAATGACTCCCAGGCTGCGCACCTGGTCCTTCAGGGGCACAGTTACCCCATTCAGGACCAGGGAATCCTCCACACCTGCCCGCCTCCTGTCCCCCCAAAACAGTACTTCTGTCTTGTCAGGATTCAACCTCAATCTGTTAGCCGCTGTCAGGGGTTCAGAAGGAGAGACACAGGAGGGGGAGCAAATGGAGAGTGAGGAGGAGGAGTACGAGGGGGGCGCAGGCAGTGACAGTGGCCAGAGTTATTCCACAAGCCTCTCTAGCGAATCGGAGGACTCACAGAAGGGAGCGCCGGTGGCCAGAGCGAAGGGGGGTCCAGGGGGGAAGCCCCAGGAGGAAGGGGCCAGCGGGGAGTCCCTGAGCAGCAGTTGGAGATCAGGACCAGCGTCTCCACCAGAGCGCAGTGGGGAGGGGGAGTCCCAGGAGTCGGGACCAGTGTCCTCACCACCAGAGGGAGGAGAGGAGTCAGGTTTGGCAACGCCCACATCAGGAAGCGGGGAAATGGTCAGAAGGAAAGTCACCGGCTGGGCGCGCGCGCCAAGTTCAAATGTACAGGAGCGCGGCACAGCGGGGAGCCCGGAAAGGGAGCCAGGTCCTAAAGCCCGCCGGAGGGAGGGGCAAGACTCAGGAGGCTCAGCGTCAGAGGAGTCCAGGAAGGAGGGAACCCCAGAGGGCAGAAGGACCCAGCGCAGGAAAGAGCAGCGCAAGAGGTGGAGCCGGGCTAGAATCTTAAACTGGTGTGGGTGGAGCAGTGAGTCAGAGGGGACTTAGCCGGTCTAGCGTCAAGACGTGGGTCTGCGCGCCCAGAGCTTGGAAATGGAAACTAAACTTTAATAAAGACTTTTGTATATAACATCCACTGGGCGTTGGTCCTCTGTGAGCTGGGACCTAGCGGCAGTCCTGACAGCCGCCATCCATCCTCCAACCGCCTCCAGACACTCACACAGGACCTTCACTGCCCTCACTGGTTCTGATTTAAAAGAGAGGTAGAGCTGGGTATCATCTGCATACTGATGAACACCCAGCCCAAACCTCCTGATGATCTCTCCCAGTGGCTGCATGTAAATGTTGAAAAGCATGGGGGAGAGGACAGAACCCTGAGGCACCCCACAAGTGAGAGCCCAGGGGTCTGAACACTCATCCCCCACCACCACTTTCTGAACACGGCCCAGGAGGAAGGAGCGGAACCACTGTATGACAGTGCCCCCAGCTCCCAGCCCCTCAAGACGGTCCAGAAGGATGTTATGGTCGATGGTATCAAACGCCGCTGAGAGATCCAGCAGAACTAGGAAACAGCTCTCACCTTTGTCCCTAGCCCGCCGGAGATCATCAACCAGTGCGACCAAGGCAGTTTCAGTCCTGAATCCCGACTGGAAGGGATCCAAATGGTCCGCTTCTTCCAGGCGTGCCTGGAGTTGTTCAGCAACCACTCGCTCAATCACCTTGCCCAAGAATGGAAGGTTTGAGACTGGGCGATAATTGGTTTTTTAAGAAGTGGTTTAATAACCACCTCTTTCAGCGGGTCTGGGAAGGCTCCCTCACGGAGGGAAGCATTCACCACCCCACGAAGCCCATCGCCCAGTCCTTCCCGGCTAGCTTTTCTAAGCCAGGATGGGCAAGGATCCAGGAGACAGGTGGTTGGCTTCACTCGTCCAAGCAGCCTGTCCACATCCTCGGAGGTAACAGATTGGAATTGATCCCACACAACTTGACTAGACAGGACTCTAGCACTCTCCCGCCCCAGCCCTGCTCCCACGGTGGAGTCTACTTCTTCCCGAATCTGAGCGATTTTAAATGCAAAAAACTTTGCAAAATCATTGCAGGAGAACATGTGGCCCGTACTGGGCCCCGATGTTGCAGGTGGTTCCGCTAAATTGTGAACCACCTGAAAAAGTCTCCTGCTGCTGTTTTCTGCAGATGCAATAGAGGCGGTGAAGAAAGTCTTCTTTGCCGTCGCTATCGCCACTTGGTAGGCTCGATGTTGAGCTCTAACCTGTGTCCGGTCAGATTCAGAATGAGTTATCCGCCACCGGCGCTCTAGCCGTCTCAACGATTGTTTCATTGCCCTCAGATCCGTGGAAAACCACGGGGCTCTCCGGGCTCCATGCAATCGGAGAGGGCGCTTCGGAGCCAAACAGTCAATAGCCCTGGTTAACTCCACATTCCAGCGGGCCACCAGGGAATCGGCTGAAAGGCCATCAACATGGGATAAAGCATCCCCTACCACTCTCTGGAAACCATTTGGATCCATTAAGTGGCGGGGGCGGACCATCCAAATCGGTCCCACCTCCCTGCGGAGGGGAAGGGTTGCGGAGAAGTCCAGTTGCACCAGGAAGTGATCTGACCATGGCACTTCTTTCGTTTCGCTTTTACTTAGTGTCAGATCACCAACATCCATAGAAGTAAACACCAGGTCCAAGGCATGTCCGCGGCTATGGGTTGGGCCAGACTTATTCAGGGACAGCCCCATGGAGGCCATGCTTTCCACGAAGTCCCGAGCAGACCCTTGTAAGGTCGTGTCGGCATGGATGTTAAAATCCCCTAGGACAACCAAGCTAGGTGTCTCCAAGAGAACATCCGCCACGACCTGAAAGGGAGCCAGGTCCTAAAGCCCGCCGGAGGGAGGGGCAAGACTCAGGAGGCTCAGCGTCAGAGGAGTCCAGGAAGGAGGGAACCCCAGAGGGCAGAAAGACCCAGCGAAGGAAAGAGCAGCGTAGGAGGTGGAGCCGGGTTAGAATCTTAAACTGGTGTGGGTGGAGCAGTGAGTCAGAGGGGACTTAGCCAGTCTAGCGTCGAGACGTGGGTCTGCGCGCCCAGAGCTTGGAAATGGAAACTAAACTTTAATAAAGACTTTTGTATATAACATCCACTGGGCGTTGGTCCTCTGTGAGCTGGGACCTAGCGGCAGTCCTGACAGTAAGTCCCCTCTCACCATCTTCCACCAATTTTAAAACCTCGTGGAGTGTGGGAAAGCAGCGAGGGGTGAAGATTGGTGCTTCGCGAGCTCACGAAAACCAGGGAAATGACTACCGAAGAGAAGATAGCGAGTCTGCAAAACGCAGTGACGCAGCTGACTGCAGAAATTGCGGCGTCCAGAAAGAAGGAGCAGGAAGCAGCTGTTACCTGCCAGGATCTGCGAACCAGGTTAAAAGTGCTAAGTACACAGAGGCTACCGGCCACCAGACCAGAAGGGATTGGGCTGGGGAGCAGAGGAGGGAGCCTTGTGTCTCACTTCAATGGGGACCTGCAGGAGTATCCTAACTTCAGAGCAGATGTACTATATGCACTGCAGCTGCTTGACAAGGACTTTAAAAATGAGGAAGAAAGAGTGGGATTTATTGTTTCGCATTTACGGGGAGAGGCGAAAACGTGGCTGCGCAATCTCTGGAGAGATAAGGATCCAGCCCTCCAAGATGCGGGTGCCTTCCTTAAAGTGATGGATGCGTGTTTTTTGTCTGAGATTGATGTGGATATCGCTAGGAGACAGATTCACGGACTAAGACAAGGTAGAGCCACTGTAAGGCAATATCATTCACGTTTTTTCGCATTGGTGAACGCATTGGGGTGGGAGAGAGAATCGCCTACCGTCAGAGATCTGTTCTGGGAGGGGCTGAACGGAGCTGTGAAAGACGAAATTGCAAGGGGGGAGAGACCCCAAACCACCAAGGACATTGTGGAGAGGGCACTCACCATTGGGGTTAGGCTGGAAGGACGCTCTTGGGACAAAGAGGAAGGGCATTGGGGCCGCACGCCAACGAAAGCACCACCCCCTTTTCCCAAGGAAGCGGCGCGCGCTCGATCCATGCCTCCGCTGGGAGGAGGAGAGGAGCCGATGGAGATAGGTGGTGCTAAGGCTCAGTCCACAGCCGGAGCCCTAACGCCGGGAGCAGTCAAAATGAAGCCTCCTAGAGGGACCAGGAAGTGCTACATCTGCGACAGTGCTCAGCACATGGCGAAAGAGTGTCCCCAGCGGTTTCACAAGCACACTGCAGCCGCAGCGACAGTAACAGAAGCAGTTCAGCAGAGTGAATCACAGCAGGAAAACTCCACTGTCTGGCTGGAAATGGAGTCACTGGGGGCCAGCCAGACAAGTCAGTGAAGCAATCCCCAGTAATGTTACAGCCCACAGACCCCCTCCCACCCAAACCAGTAGTGCAGCTCACCGCATCCCTTCAACTTCCCAATGGGCTCACTGTGGAAATCCCCATTACGATTGACTCTGGGAGCAATGCAGATTTTATAGGCATGGACTTCATCCAGCAACATGGCATAGCCCTTCTGCCAGCGACGGTACCTCTGAACGTCGTCACGGTGGACGGCAGGGAGCTACTGGGAGGGCAAGTGCTGCAGCAGACGCCGCCAATGGTGATGCGCATTGGTAATCACCGCGAAGTCATCAGCTTCAACGTCACCCGCCTGTCAGACACGCCCATTGTGTTGGGCATGAGTTGGCTGGATAGGCACAGCCCGGCATTAGCTTGGTACCAGCGGCAACTGACCTTCGGCTCCTCCTACTGCGCAGAACACTGCATCCTGGCTGACTTGGACGATGAGGGGCACGAGGATGGACCACAGCTGAACTTGGGCATGTTGCAAGCGGTACCTAACAAGTACAAAGAGTTTTTGGAGGTCTTCTGCGAGAAAGAAGCGGACAAGCTGCCTCCCCACAGACCCTACGACTGCAAGATTGACCTCCTGCCGGGGGCGACGCTCCCGATGGGGAAGCTGTATTCCATGTCTGAGGATGAATTGCAGGAGCTCAGGGAGTTCATAGATCACAACTTGAAGCGGGGATTCATCCGAGAGTCCAAGGCGGTGGGGGGCAGCCCAGTATTCTTTGTAAAGAAGCGGGACACGCCCCAAAAGAGGCTTGTAGTTGATTACCGCGTCTTAAATGCGAAAACCAAGCCCTCAGCCTTCCCCATGCCCAAGATCGATGACCTGCTGGCGACGGTGCGGAAGGGGCGCATCTTTACCAAGTTGGATCTACGCGGAGCGTACAATCTCATACGAGTGAGGGAGGGTGACGAGTGGAAGACGGCCATGTTTACGCCGCTGGGCACCTATGAATATAGAGTTATGCCTTTTGGATTACAAAATGGCTCCCACTGTTTTCAAGCATTCATGCATCATGTCTTGGCGGGTCTTCTCTACAAGAAGTGCGTCTGCTTCCTGGACGACATCCTCATCTTCTCGGAGTCGCCGGAGGCTCACGAGAGAGATGTCAGGGAAGTACTGCAGCGGCTGCGGGAGCACCGGCTTTACGCCAAGCTGGAGAAGTGCCAGTTCGACAAGACGGAGGTGGACTTCCTGGGCTACAAACTGTCCGACAAGGGACTCGCCATGGACAGTACCAAGGTACGGGCAGTGCTGGACTGGAAGAGCCCACGCAATTGAAAGGAAGTCCAGAGGTTTGTCGGCTTTGCCAACTTTTATCGCAAGTTCATCAAAGGTTTCGCCATGCAGACAGCGGCCATCACTGACACCCTCAGTTCCAAGAAGAAGAAGTTCATCTGGACGGAGCAGGCAGAGCAGTCCTTTCGGAAGCTCAAGCACCTCTTCGCGTCCGAGGAACACCTGCTACACGTGAACCCCAGCAGGCCCATGAGAGTGGAGACGGACGCGTCAGACAGGGCCGTGGGGGCCGTCCTGTTGCAGCAAGACCACCAGGGGGACTGGAGGCCGTGCGCTTTCTACTCCAGGAAACTCAGCAAGTCGGAGCAGAACTACACCATCTGGGACAGGGAGTTACTGGCCATACATGCAGGCTTCAAGGCGTGGCGGCATTTCCTCGTCGGGGCCAAACACACGGTGCAGGTCCGTACAGACCATAAGAACTTGGAGTACTGGCGCACGGCGAGGTTCCTGAACCAGAGACACATCCGCTGGGCGGAGTTCTTTGCAGATTTCGACTTCAGAATAGAATACATCCCTGGAAACAACAACATCATGGCGGACGCGCTGTCCAGGAAACCGCAGTATCTCGAAGAAGAGGCGGCGGCGGCGGCCAAGCATATTTTCGCACCAAAGGCGTGGGCATGCGCGTCAGCCACGGTGGACCTGGACGCGGTGCGTCGCGCGCTGCAGACGGACTCCTTCGCGCGAGCCAAGATGGAGGAGGTGCGTAGCGGCACGGCGAGGGACGACGACTTCCAAATACGCAACGGCCTGCTCATCCGCAAAGGAGCCCTCTACGTGCCGGGAGACAACCTCCGCGCGAGGGTCCTGCAACAGCTGCACGACGCGCCCAGCGCGGGACACTTCGGCAAGGAGAAGACGGTGGACCTAGTGGCCAGAGACTTTTGGTGGCCCAAGATGAGGGGGGATGTCGCGGAATACGTCAGGAGGTGCGACACCTGCCAAAGGGCCAAACCAGTACACCAGCCGCCGGCGGGCCTGTTGGAACCGCTACAGACACCGTTCGAACCGTGGGAGAGGGTGGCCCTGGACTTTGTCACGGATCTGCCCAGCTCGAGAGGCAAGACGGCAGTACTCGTGGTAGTAGACTTGTTCACCAAGATGGCCCACTTCATTCCTTGCGCGAAGGTGGCCACAGCCGAGCAGACCGCCAAGCTGTTTATAGACCACGTGTTCAAGGTGCACGGCCTACCACGGTCCATCCTGTCCGACAGGGGGCGCCAGTTCATATCCAACTTCTGGCAAAAGCTGATGGGTTTCCTGAACGTCAAGGTCAGCCTGGCGTCGGCGCAACACCCGCAGACTAACGGACAGGCGGAGAGAGTCAACGCCATCATGCAGCAGTACCTGAGATGCTACGCGAACCAGCAGCCCTCGACCTGGGTGGACTACCTACCGCTAGCCGAGTTTGCCTACAACAACACGAAACACGTGTCCACGGGGGTGACACCGTTTTTCGCCAACAATGGGCGGCATCCCAGAACCTTCCCGGGTTTAGAGAAAGTGAGGGAGGGGGAGCCGCAGGGAGCAGAGGCCGTGGCAGCGGAGTTGCAGGAGATCCACGAGCAGCTCAGGAGGCAGTTAGAGATGGCGAAACAGGCTTACAACGTGCAGGCAGACCGACACAGGAGGGTTGGGGAAGACATCCGGGTAGGAGACTGGGTCTGGTTAGCAGCCCAGGCAGTTCTGGCCAGATCGTTGGCCAAGAAGAAGCTCGGGCACAAGCAGCTAGGGCCTTACCAAGTAGAGGCGCAGATCAACCCAGTGGCCTTCTGGTTAACACTCCCGGAGGGGTCCAGAATGCACCCGGTCTTTCATAGATCAGTGCTCACACCCTACAAAGAGCCCCACAGGTTTCAGGCACCAGGGACAGCGCCAGACCCGCTCAGGGAAGTGCCCAAAAAGGGGGGGGTTGCCGAGAAGGGGGCCACTCAACGAAGCCACAGAGATTTTGGACTCAAGGTGGGGGGAGGACAGGATTGAATATCTTCTCGCCACAGAGGACACCCCGGCCAGCGCCAACAGGTGGGTGCCGGATTACGCATTGGAGGAGCAGTTGCTCAAGGAAGAATTCCATACACTTTTCCCGCACAAGCCTATGCCGGCGGGCTTTTTCGATGATTGTCTGTTCACACCCACACTCTCGGCCAGCACTTTCCGGGGTTTCTCGTCAGCGGAGGACTCGGCTCCGGGAGGCAGCTCCCCAGAGGGCTCGCTCTCAGGTTTTGGCACGGGGGGATCTTATTGGTGGGAGGACCAACCCGAAGTGGGATGGCGCAGAGACATGCCGGAGGGACCCTGGGAAGTGGCGTCACCTCAGGCGACAGGGGGAGAAGAGGTCGTGAGTGATGTGGGGGCGGCCTCAGATTTCGAACACACCGCCCAGGAGATGGAAGCGGAGGGAATCGCAGTCGACGAGCCCATGGAGGACTTTCCGGACTTATCACGATGGCTGCACGCCTCGGGGGACGAACTGTATCCTGAACTCACCCCGACAACTCTAGAGCGCCCGGAACCCGCACCTGAAGAGGGGGAGGGGGGAAGGGGGGGCTTCGAGGGGGGGATGGATGTCAGGGGTTCAGAAGGAGAGACACAGGAGGGGGAGCAAATGGAGACTGAGGAGGAGGAGTACGAGGGAGGCGCAGGCAGTGACAGTGGCCAGAGTTATTCCACAAGCCTCTCTAGCGAATCGGAGGACTCACAGAAGGGAGCGCCGGTGGCCAGAGCGAAGGGGGCTCCAGGGGGGAAGCCCCAGGAGGAAGGGGCTAGCGGGGAGTCCCTGAGCAGCAGTTGGAAATCAGGACCAGCTTCTCCACCAGAGCGCAGTGGGGAGGGGGAGTCCCAGGAGTCGAGACCAGTGTCCTCACCACCAGAGGGAGGAGAGGAGTCAGGTTTGGCAACGCCCACATCAGGAAGCGGGGAAACGGTCAGAAGTAAAGTCACCGGCTGGGCGCGCGCGCCAAGTTCAAATGTACAGGAGCGCGGCACAGCAGGGAGCCCAGAAAGGGAGCCAGGTCCTAAAGCCCGCCGGAGGGAGGGGCAAGACTCAGGAGGCTCAGCGTCAGAGGAGTCCAGGAAGGAGGGAACCCCAGAGGGCAGAAAGACCCAGCGAAGGAAAGAGCAGCGTAGGAGGTGGAGCCGGGCTAGAATCTTAAACTGGTGTGGGTGGAGCAGTGAGTCAGAGGGGACTTAGCCGGTCTAGCGTCGAGACGTGGGTCTGCGCGCCCAGAGCTTGGAAATGGAAACTAAACTTTAATAAAGACTTTTGTATATAACATCCACTGGGCGTTGGTCCTCTGTGAGCTGGGAACTAGCGGCAGTCCTGACAGCAGTTCCCTGACAGTCTGGAATAAGTTACAGATAGGTAGCCGTGTTGGTCTGCCATAGTCAAAACAAAAAAAATTCCTTCCAGTAGCACCTTAAAGACCAACTAAGTCAGTTCTTGGTATGAGCTTTCGTGTGCAACACTACATCATCTGCAAAAGCTTTATATTTGTATTCTTTTAAACCAATTTCTATACCTTTTACTCTTTTTGTTTCAGTTTCTTTTTCAGCAGAACATCTAGTGTCATTATGAATAATAATGGCAATAGCAGGCAGCCCTGTCTTGTCCCCTTCGTTATCTCAGTTCTTTCTGTTAAAGTATTGTTAATTATTAATCTAGCGAATTGTTCGGAATAGATAGATTTAATTACATTCAGATATTCTGAGCGAGTATTGAGGCAGCTTCTTACGTATTTTGTGACTTGATGCAAAAACCTTCCCTCTCAGTCTCAGTCACCTCACTGCTATGTTAGGAAAGTGATACTGGCCTACCTTGGAAGACTGTTGTAAGAAAAAAAGTGGGTTTTTTAAATTGTACCCATGGTTTTTCAGAACATATGGCTTGTCTAACTGATGCACTTACCTGAACTCACCTTTTACATGCCTTCTGAGGACATCAATTTTTCTTTTTCTTCCATGCTGCCCCCAGCAGAGGAAATTTTTGTGTTTCATTTGTGTTCCTTTGCATACTTCTGTATCTGTATTTTATTTTGTTGTACTTAGCTTTGGGGGGAAACCCTTAATAGACAAATATACAATGTTTAAATTGTTATATTAAACCAAAAACAGAGGTGCCACACTACTGGCAATTGCAAGTGTGAGAACATTGCTGGAAATTAGCATGTTGAATCCTAAGATCATTTGTCCAGTGGTTGTTGCTTCTGCTCGGATGAATTGGATAAAATGATTCTAGGGTAATTAAATGTTGACCTACATATCCATTTTTCATTTTCATATACAGTGGTACCTCAGGTTAAGGACTTAATTCATTCCGGAGGTCCATTCTTAACCGGAAACTGTTCTTAACCTGAGGCACCACTTTAGCTAATGCCGCTAACTGCCGCCATGCAATTTCTGTTCTCATCCTGAAGCAAAGTTCTTAACCCGAGGTACTACTTCCGGGTTAGCAGAGTCTGTAACCTGAAGCGTATGTAACCCGAGGTACCACTGTATAGTTATTGTGTTCTATATAATTTTAAGTATAATTCCCCATACAGCAAGTGAATAGTAAGAGAACTCATACAAGTAATGCTGACACAACCCCTCACACACACTACCGTATTTTTCGCTCTATAAGACGCACCAGACCATAAAACACACCTAGTTTTTGGAGGAGGAAACAAGAAAAAAAATATTCTGAATCCCAGAAGCCAGGACAGCAAGCGAGATCTCAGTGATCCCGCTTGCTGTCCTGTCTTCTGGGATAGCCACATGCAGCCCCCGGCAGCAGGATGAAGGCTCCTGTTGCCCGGGAGAACCTGCGCATGGCTAAGGCTCCCCCAAGACCCGTGCTCCCTTTAAAGAGCCTGCGAAGTGCTCTTTCCCCGGGGAAAAGCCCCACACAAGCTCCACACGGCTCTTTAAAGGGAGCGCTGAGCAGAGTCTCCTGCCTGCATTCGCTCCATAAGACGCACACACATTTCCCCTTACTTTATGGAAGGGAAAAGTGTGTCTTATAGAGCGAAAAATACGGTAAGTAGAATAAGAGAAGCATAACCACATATGTTGTAGATATTTTTCCACAATTATGCTATTTTTGTGACATACTAATGACATGAGAAAACTTGTATAATGTTATTCTTGTTTATATAAGCCAATAAACAAACACACACACACACACACACACACACACACAATTTTAGTTCTCATTTCCCCTAATTTCTTTCCAAGCAATTTCCCCCAAAATAACACATTTCTGTTTGTTATTGCCACAAATATATGTATTTTTGATGCACACTTTCCCCTAACGTATGTCCACATTGTTTTTTGTTGGAGAACCATGTGGCAAAATTCCAAGAAGTGCAAATTTCAAAAGAAAGCTGCGTTTCAGTGTGCCTCTTGTTTAAGGAAGAGTGAATTGGGTCAGTTTCATGTTAAGGGAACTGAATTTCCCCTCCATTCCTCTGGGGAAGGTTAGAATACAAATGCTGCAAATAAAACGAAAAAATGGAACAAAAAAAAAATCAATGAATACTATATCATATGAAGGCAAAGGAATGGGGAACATGGCCTTAGCATGGGCATAGCGAGGACTTTTGTTAGCGGGGCAGAAATGACATGATTGGTCAGTTAAGTATTTCTATTGTTTTATTTGATAGGGAGCAGCTTCCCTCTGTCCCCCCCCCCTTAGCTATGCCCATGGGTCTTATGAAACGAAATGTGGTATTTTGGGGTTGTGGCTCTCTCCCCCCCCCCCGGGAGGGGGCTGGTAACTTGCAAGGAAGGAGGACTTGTATTAGCAGCACACAAAGAGAGGGAGGGAGGGAGGGAGGGTGAGTATTCTGCCAAAACCGTGGTAATATGGAAATAAACAAGTTCCACACTTGCATCAGCATCACCTGGGCAACCTGGGAGCGAATTGCAACATGAGGCATTGTTTATGTTTCAAAAAGGAGGGGGTAGAGGAGGAATTGGAAAGCTGAGTAACATCCCCACTCCTTATTTGAAATCTACATCCAGATTTCCATTCCATCCAGAGAAGCAGCATCAGCGGTATGGGTGAATGACACAACCAATTACTACTTTGATTGGTAACTGAAATCCTAAGACCTTTGTTTGCTGTGTATTAGCATGATTAGGGTTAGGAAGCAAAGGCCAGTTGCCACCTCTCTTAGAAATGTGGCATTGCAGCCCCTCCAAAGAATTAGAAAGACACAGAAGAAATTGTTTGTATTCTCCAGATGCTGCCCCACAGACCATGCCACTAACAAGGAGATGACAAAAGGCATTGTTTTTGTGCCATGTATTTAAGTTTTATTCCCCACCCCCTCCAAAGTGCTCAGGGTGAGGGATCAGGCCTGGTCTCATGCTCTGGAGGTGGTGCTCCCTTCATTCTGCTCCTCTATCCTGAAGGGCTCTCTGATTGGGGTGGACACAGTTGTGGTTTTCCAGGGAGGAAAGGTCAGACTTATGCTTGGAATGTCTGGAATCAGTATTTTGGTACCTGGAAAAGGGCAGGCAGCAGCTTACATGCCAAATATAAGCAGGATATAAATGTAAGAAAACAACTAGCTAAATAAATACTCCCCCTTCAATGCCATCTAGGTCTTCAGCTGGTGGGTCAGGACTTCCACCAATACTTCCACCATGCAAATATATGGTCAATGATGAAGAAATGGGTCCCCAAATGCATGTTACTGAAAAGGTTGGAGATCCCTATCTAGCCTTTCGTCCATCATAGAATCACAGAACTGTAGAGTTGGGAAGGCCCATGAGTGCCATCTAGTCTAACCCCCTGCCATGCAGGAATCTTTTACCCAACATGGTGCTCGAACCCATGACCCCGAGATTAAGAGTCCCATGCTGCACCAACTGAGTTATCCTAGGTTCAACAAGTCTTGTGGCAGCAAATTCCACACATTAATGGTGAGTGTGCTTTGCTGCCAACAAATAAGAACGTAAGAACATAAGAATCTGTTGGATCTGGCCAAAGGGCATCTAGTTCAGCATTCTGTTCTCACAGTGACCAACCAGATGCCTGTGGGAAACCTGCAAGCAGGATCCAAGCACTCTCCTCCCATGTTTCCAGCAACTGGTATTCAGAAGCAGGACATAGTCATCCTGACTAGTTGTCATTGATAGCTTTATCCTCCTCTGTGAATTTATCCAGTCCTCTTTAAAAGCCATCCATGTTGGTGGTCAGCACTGCCTCCTGTGGGAGGGAGTTCCATAGTTAAACTAAGCGCTGTTTATTGGGGCTTTGCTTAATGCTATCAACACACATGAAACTATTTCCCCAACTCCTGCCTGCTGGTTCCCCTTGCATGTTTCTTTTGGTGTGTTTTCTACATGGCTATTTTGCTATTAATCATCTCTATTGTTTTCCTTCTGCTGTTTGGGATCGTGCTACTGTTGCTTGAGCTGCTTGTATTTTATGGTTGCATATTTTATGGTTGCAATTTCATTCCATGTTGTTCATTTTAAATTGTTCTGGGCTGCCTTGGGGACCTTGTTGTTGAAAGGCAGGCTGGGGGGATAACCTTTTTTTTTTAGAGTAAAATCAGGGGTGGATAACCTTTGTTTTTTTTTAGTGCAAGGGCCATATTTGATAACCATCTGAGGGCCATGTATCAGTGTTGAATGGGGTTAGAGACAAAAAGTGGGTGGAGCAACAGGAGGGACTCTTTGTGCATTAGGCTATAATCCAGCTCCACAAACCCCCCAAGTTTCTATACCTACCCCTGCCCCCATCTTCATCCAGGAAAGCAGGAGGCTTTCCAGCCAGGCTAAAGCACTTGAAGAGGGCACAAAGCAGGGGCAGGGAGGCTTGTGACCTGGAGAGAGTGCTAATGGTCAGAGAGAGAGAGAGGTCTGGTTGGTGGCATGTGGCTCCTGGGCTGAGCCTCCCATTCCTGGTTTAAATAAACAAAGGCACCCAGACCTCTGGATTCACCCTCATTCCCTCAGCCCTTGCAGTGCAGGGGCTGCAAAGGAGCTCTTCTCTGTCTGTTGTTGGACTAAAACTCCCATCATCCCATGGTGACTGGGGCTGATGGGAGTTGGAGTCATAGAATCATAGAATCATAGAGTTGGAAGAGACCACAAGGGCCATCAAGTCCAACCCCCTGCCAAGCAGGAAACACCATCAGAGCACTCCTGACATATGGTTGTCAAGCCTCTGCTTAAAGACCTCCAAAGAAGGAGACTCCACCACACTCCTTGGCAGCAAATTCCACTGTCGAACAGCTCTTACTGTCAGGAAGTTCTTCCTAATGTTTAGGTGGAATCTTCTTTCTTGTAGTTTGGATCCATTGCTCCGTGTCCGCTTCTCTGGAGCAGCAGAAAACAACCTTTCTCCCTCTCTATGTGACATCCTTTTATATATTTGAACATGGCTATCATATCACCCCTTAACCTCCTCTTCTCCAGGCTGAACATGCCCAGCTCCCTTAGCCGTTCCTCATAAGGCATCGTTTCCAGGCCTTTGACCATTTTGGTTGCCCTCCTCTGGACCCGTTCCAGTTTGTCAGTGTCCTTCTTGAACTGTGGTGCCCAGAACTGGACACAGTACTCCAGGTGAGGTCTGACCAGAGCAGAATACAGTGGCACTATTACTTCCCTTGATCTAGATGCTATACTCCTATTGATGCAGCCCAGAATTGCATTGGCTTTTTAAGCTGCAGCGTCACACTGTTGGCTCATGTCAAGTTTGTGGTCAACCAAGACTTCTAGATCCTTTTCACATGTACTGCTCTCAAGCCAGGTGTCACCCATCTTGTATTTGTGCCTCTCATTTTTTTTTGCCCAAGTGCAATACTTTACATTTCTCCCTGTTAAAATTCATCTTGTTTGTTTTGGTCCAGTTCTCTAATCTGTCAAGGTCGTTTTGAAGTGTGATCCTGTCCTCTGGGGTGTTAGCCACCCCTCCCAGTTTGGTGTCATCTGCAAATTTGATCAGGATGCCCTTGAGTCCATCATCCAAGTCGTTGATAAAGATGTTGAATAAGACCGGGCCCAAGACAGAACCCTGTGGCACCCCACTAGTCACTCTTCTCCAGGATGAAGAGGTTGAATGGTTATTGATGAGACCCTTTGGGTTCGGTCAGTCAGCCAGTTACAAATCCACTGAGTGGTAGCATAGTCAAGACCGCATTTTACCAGCTTCTTTACAAGAATATCATGGGGCACCTTGTCAAATGCCTTGCTGAAATCAAGGTAGGCTACATCCACTGCGTTCCCTTCATCTACTAGGCTTGTAATTCTGTCAAAAAATGAGATCAGGTTAGTCTGACATGACTTATTTTTCAGAAATCCATGCTGACTATTGGTGATCACAGCATTCCTTTCTAGGTGCTCACAGACTGTTTGCTTAATGATCTGCTCCAGAATCTTCCCTGGTATTGATGTCAGACTGACTGGGCGGTAATTATTTGGGTCCTCTCTTTCCCCCTTTTTGAAAATAGGGACAACATTTGCCCTCCTCCAGTCTACCGGGACTTTGCCTGTTCTCCAGGAATTCTCAAAGATGACTGCCAGTGGTTCTGAGATCACATCTGCCAGTTCTTTTAATACTCTTGGATGCAGTTCATCTGGCCCTGGAGACTTGAATACATCTAGACTAGCCAAGTATTCTTGTACTATCTCCTTAGTTATTCTGGGCTGTGTTTCCTCTGCTGAATCATTTGCTCCAAATTCTTCAGGTCGGGCATTGTTTTCTTTATCGGAGAAGACTGAGGCAAAGAAGGCATTGAGGAGTTCAGCCCTTTCTGTGTCCCCTGTTTGCATTTCACCATCTTCTCCTCTGAGTGACCCCACTGTTTCTTTGTTCTTCCTTTTGCTACGAACATACCCATAAAAGCCTTTTTTGTTGCTTTTAACCTCTCTAGCAAGCCTGAGTTCATTCTGTGCTTTAGCCTTTCTGACTTTGTGTCTACACGTGCTGGCTATTTGTTTGAATTCCTCTTTGGTGGTTTCCCCCCTTTTCCATTTTTTGTACACATCCTTTTTTAATCTTAACTCAGTTAAAAGTTCTTTAGATAGCCACCCTGGCTTCTTTAGGTACCTTCCATGTTTCCGTCTCATTGGTATTGCCTGAAGTTGTGCTTTTACTATCTCCCTCTTAACAAACTCCCAGCCATCATGAACTCCCTTTCCTTTTAGTATTACTGTCCATGGGATCTCACCCAGCACTTCCCTACGTTTTATGAAGTCAGCTTTCTTAAAGTCAAGAAATTGAGTCCTAATATGCTTGGCTGTTCCTTTCCGCTGTATAGTAAACTTCAGAAGAGCATGATCACTCGCGCCTAATGATACTTCCACTTCTACCCCACTAACCAGGTCATCAACATTGGTTAGGACCAGATCTAAAATGGCTGTTCCTCTTGTTGCTTCTCCCAGTTTCTGGACAATGAAGTTGTCTGCAAGGCCAGTGAGGAATCTGTTTGACCTTATGCTGTTGGCTGAGTTTGACATCCAACAAATATCAGGGTAAGTCCCCCATTACTACTATACAACAAGATCTTGGGATGTTGGTTACCCTGGCCTAGGGACATGCCCTTAAATCACACAAACCAGCAGCAATCTCCATTCTTTTAGCACTTATGGTCCTTATGTGGCCAAAACAGCACCATCTGTGCAAGACGGAGGGCTCAGCAAGCCTGGAGAAAACGGCAAGGTTTGAAGATAGGATAGGATAGGATAGGATAATATCCCTCAGAGGAGAACACTCCCCCCTCCCCAAATAGCCCAATGTGAACTTAGCATACTTAGTGGAAATTGAATACTGTTTGGGGTGGGGTAGAACGGAGTAGCTGGAACCCTGAGCTGCAACACTCCATGGTGCAACATTTTATTGCAGGTTGGACTTGCATTCATTCATTTACCGTATTTTTCGCCCTATAGGATGCACTTTTCCCCCTCCAAAAATGAAGGGGAAATCTGGGTGCGTCCTATGGGGCGAATGCAGGCTTTCACTGAAGCGCACCGACCCCTCTCGCTCTCCAGGCTTCGGGAACACATCCACAGCCTAGGCAGTACAGTGTAGTGTCAGAAAATGCTTCTTCAGTGTCATCTACCTGATAACCTGTTATCATCGGTGTGTCTACAGGGTTAGCATCCATCAGGTTTAGTTTGCTTAACACATCAGCAATTTTCCGTGACTGGTGTACTAGAATGTTACCATCTTGATCTCTCTCTATTTCCAGAGATAGGTAGTTGTTTACCTTGGCTTTGTGTCTGACTATCTTGCCATTTTGATCAGTCTTCGCTTTGAAGACCCATTTGCTTCCAAGCAGTTTCATTCCTGGAACTACTGGAACAAGCTCCCATGTTTTGTTCCTTTCCAAGGAATCAAGCTCAGCCTTCATGGCATTTAACCATGGCTCAGCTTCCTTTGAATCCAAATCCTGGATTTCTTGGAAACTTGAAGGTTCAAATACCTTCTTGGAGCTTTTAACAGCTGTTACTGCTATCTTAGCAAATTCATCAGCAAATCTCTTTGGAGGTCTGCCTTTTGTGGCTCTTTGTGACCTGCGAATTAGCCGTAGGTCTTCAACACTCTCCTCTTCCTTCTTAGGAGAAAAATGACCTATTGTGAACAATGGTTCCTCCAATTCTTGATCAGAGCTTTCAGAGGGTCGCATAGAGGCTTTCACACTCTTGAAATCCTCTGAATCACCTGATTCAGTTTCAGACTCAGAATCAGAACCTTCATCAGTGGGTGTGGGTTGTTGCGGTTGCTTTTGACTATCCTCAGTCTCATCACTGTCATCAGGATAACATTGGAAAATTCCCACATTCTCCCCCCACTTGGCATTGTACTTAGCACTTCTTGTGAGCTTAATTGTCTTTGAGTCAGTCATCATTATTCTGTAAGACCCTTTCTGATAACCTAGAAAGATACCATGCAATCCACGCTTGTCTAACTTGGAGCTTTGTGGTGAGTGAACCCACATGTCAGAACCAAAAATTTTCATGTGTTTGATGTATGGCTTCTTGCCAAACATCTTCTCATACGGGGTACAACCAATCGCTGAAGATAACCTGCGATTATAACTGTAAGTGAAACACGAGAGAGCTTCGGCCCAATAACTCTCTGGAAGATTGGCATCATGCAGCAAGGTTTTTAACCCTTGAAGCAATGTTTGATTTACCCTCTCGCTAAGTCCATTCTGCCATGGCGAGCGAGGACTAGACAAATCGTGTTGAATTCCTTTCTCAGTCAGAAAAGCTTCAAACTGCTGAGAAGTGAATTCCCCCCCGCGATCAGTGAAAAGAGTCTTTATCTTCTTACCATGCACATTTTCCAACCAAGCACAGAATTCCTTGAACCTTGGAAAAGCCTCTGATTTCTGCTTGAGATTGTACACATAAATATACCTGGAAAATGCATCAATGAGAACCATGAAGTACTTGTTTCCACCCAAAGAGGGCACTAGTGGTCCAACCAAATCAGCATGAAGAATTTGGTATGGTTCTGTAGCTTGCCTACTAGACACCTTACCTTTTGCAGCCATTTTTACCTTGTTTGCTGCGCATGCCTTGCACTTCATGTGGTACCTGCAGGGTTTAATAGTCATACCTTCAATCAAGGCAGGCATTTTAGATACTGCCTCAAAATGCAAATGACCAAATTTCCGGTGAAAATCATGAATACATTCTGCATGCAAACTTTTGTTAGAACCTGCAATGCAACAAGTTTCATCCTGCATATCATCATCATAATACAAAACAAACAAACGATCAACATATTCAGCATGCAATACATAATCATTTTTCTTTGTGATGATGCACTTTTTGTTCTTAAAGGAAATGTCAATTTTTCGTTCATTCAGCTGTCCAACGCTGAGCAGATTATGTTTGGCATCTGGTACATAAAGCACATCCTGTATCGATAAGTCCAAACTGTGAAGAACAACAGTTCCGTAGCCTTTACTGGGGATTGTGTGGTCATCCGCCTGGTGAATCGCACCTTCCTGCGGTGTAAAAGACACGAACAGTCGCTTATCGTTGCACATGTGGTGGGTCGCTGCTGAATCAACCACGAAGAAAGATCTAGACGTCTTCTGGACCTTTGCAACCTTTGGAGTGAAGCGTGAGACCATTGCCTTGTGCTGCGTTGTCCTGGACACTGGACCTTTGCCTTTGCTTTGGCCTTTTCCACGCGATGAGCTTTCGCTTCGCTGCTCTGTCTTGGCCCTGGGATATTTGCATTCCCTCTTCATATGGCCTAGACGTCCACACGAGTAGCATTTCACTGCCTTCAAAGCTTTGGCGCCATCTGGTGGTTCCACTGCACTATGGGATGACGTCTGTGAAGACTCCCCCTTACCCATGCAGCTATCACCCTGGCGGTCTGCTTCATTCTGAATCATGGCAGTATCACAGGCTACTCTGAGCTGAGCAATTGGCTGTACAGCATTCTGAGTGGTAACAGATTCCCCACTTGCATCAGCCACCCTTCTGCAGCTAGCCATCATGACTCTGGCATTAGCCTTCTGCGTCATCTCTGCTGCCTTAAATCAAGCTGCTTTATACAAGCTGCGTCTGTGTACAGCTGCAGCTGCTTCATTCCAAAAGCAAGTTCAGAAGTACTTTCGATTTCCAGCCTCTGCCTGTGAGCCTGTGCCACTCTTAACTGCAGCTGCTTCAAACCTCTTTCCAAAGGCAATTTTAAAAATGCATTCGGTTTTCCAGCATCCCAAACCTTTGCCTTAGAGCCTGGCAAACGGCCTTTTAAAAGTTCAAAGTCCAGCCATAAAGCCATTAATTAGAAGCTGGCAGGCTGCCCGGAGCATGAACACATACCTCATCAATCATCTTGACACGCAGAGCAGATACCATCCGATCCGTCCCTCTGCATTCCGATCCTTTTGCCGGCACTCCGATTCGACTTCTGAATTCCATTCTCAAGATGACTGCGTTCTTCTGGGCTCCATAACCAAAAATGTTGTTTTTGCAGAGTCTTTTACGCAGTGGAATGATGAGCAGTACGTGCCACATACTTTATTTTACTTTATTTACATTTCAATGCTAAGAGCTTACAAACAAGCATCTTGCCTCTGCGTGAGCAGAGAAAACATCCTCTCTCCTCTGAAGCACGGAGAGAACTGAGAAAAACAGGAAACCAGTGTACGTCACATCCAGTCTCCTTTCCTGTGAGAAACTCCAACAGCAACTCTGACTGTGGAATGTAAACATTGTCTTGTGACAAGCATTTCGCTGCACAGTGAAGAGAGCAGAAACCAACAGTCCCATAGGTACATGGGTCCTAGGCCGCATAGGGCTTTAAAGGTCAAAACCAGCACCTGAAACCTGACCCTGTACTCCACCGGGAGCCAGTGCATAAGGAGCCTCGCTGCGGCATTCTGTACCCGCTGGAGCTTCTGAGTCAGCTTCAAGGTTAGCGTAGAGCGAGTTACAATAATCAAGCCTGGAGGTGACCGTCGCATGGGTCACTGTGGCCAGATCAGGGCGAGAAAGGTAAGGGACCAACTGCTTAATACAGTGGAGATGGGAAAGTGCCACCTTTGCTGTGGCTGCAATCTGCGCCTCCATGGAAAAGGAGGCGTTGAACACCCAAGCTCCTGACAGAAGGCACTGGCACTAATTGAGCCCCCGCAAGAGATGGGAGTTGGCCCCCCAACCCCATGTCATCCCGACCCAGCCAGAGGACCTCTGTCTTTGAAGGATTTAACTTCAACCGGCTCCCACACCAGTTCCACAGCTTCCAAGCATCTGGTCAGTGTGTCTGGGGCTGAGTCAGGGCAGCCGTCCATCAACAGATAAAGCTGGGTGTTATCAGCATATTGATGACAACCCAGCCCAAAGCTCCGGATAATCTGGGCAAGGGGGGCATATAAAGATATTGAAAAGCATCGGGGAAAGGATTGCGACCTGCGGGACTCCACACACCAAGGAGTGCTGTGGCGATAACTCCCTCCCTAGCGCCACCCTCTGCAGCCATTTTCGGTCTGTGCCCTGTATCCCCACGTCAGCAAGGTGGTGGTCTAAAGGTTCGTGATCAACCATGTTGAAGGCTGCTGACAGATCTAAGAGAATCAGCAGTTCCGACCAGTCTCAATCCAGCTGTCTACGGAGATCATCTGTTAGGGCGACCAAAGCCATCTCGGTCCCATAACCAGGGCGAAAGCCAGACTGAAATGGGTCCATAAACCAATGTTTCATCCAGAAACCTACCAAACTGTTCGGCAACTGCTCTCTCAGTTACCTTACCCAGCTACAGAAGATTTGAAACAGGGCAGTAATTGGGTAGATCTAAAGGATCTAGAGATGTTTTCTTTAAGAGCACACGCACTACTGCTTCCTTCAACTCCCCTGGGAAAGTCCCCATGCCAAGGGACTGATTGATGATCTCACCCAGGGGGGCCCTGCACCTCGTCTGGACACGCTGTAATCAGCCAGGATGGGCACGGGTCAAGGGGGCAAGTGATGGGTCTTCCAGCTCGGAGGAATCTGTATACATTGGCAGGGAGTATCCGATCGAAGTGGTCCAACACTGGACCTGAGGACAGTTGAGGGGCCTCCAGTTCTGTTACTGTATCCAAATTGGCAGGGAGGTCAGGTGGAGCAGCAAGACTTTCTCTGCAAAAAAAACCTTGCAAATGCCTCAAAGCTGTGGGTCAAATTCATATTTAAATTTGGCTGTTCCTCTAGGGTTGTAAAAGACCTGATTATTCTAAAAAGTTGCGCCGGGCGAGAGCTAGCGGATGCAATGGAAGCTGAGAAGTAAAACTTCTTTACAGTCACTGCCATAGGCTTTCATAAACCCTAACCCTATAAGATGTTCTTGAGGCTCCATTGTGAGCAAGCCGCCATACTTGCTCTAGCTGTCTGAGGTCCCGCTTCATTTTCCGGAGCTCCTCAGTAAACCAGGGGGCCAGGTTGCAGTGGAGTCGCAGAGGGCGCTTAGGTGCAATCTCATTGATGGCCGCCAAGAGCCGGTTATTCCAGTTCTCGACAAGCTCATCTAGTGAGCAGGGTCCCGCAAGGCCTGACAAAATCCATCAGGATCCATCAGCCTTCGCAGGTGAGCCCAAATAGGCTCACCACCCAAGCGGGGTGGGGACGGGAAGTCAATTCTGGCTTTCAGAACGTAGTGGCATTTCCACAAGTGAGGACATGATCCTCACCAAAAATCATATTATATCCACACCAAAAATCAAATCCAGCATGTGGTGAGAGCCCTAATGTTGCCATGGAAGACACCATGTCCAGAGCCTGTGAGGAGGGGGTGGCATCAGCATGGAAGTTGAAGTCCCCCAAAACCAGTAGGTTAGGGAACTCCAAGGCCCAGCCTGCCACCACATCCAACCAGGGGTGGCTACTGGTGGTTGGTACACCAGCCAGACAGCCAAGCTCTCCTTCGTGCCCCACACTAGGTCAACACATTCAATGCCGGAGATTGATGGTGATGGCAGAGCCCTGAAAGAGCAATCCTCCCGGATTAACAACGCTAACCCTCCCCCACAACCCACAGTCCGCAATTGGTGGAGGATGGAGAAACCTGGTGGTGTCATCTCATAAAAGGTGACTACTTCGCCTTCGTGCACCCAGGTCTCTGTTACACAAGCCTGGTCAACCTCCTGCAAGATAAAGAAGTCTCTCAAGGTTGCAGTTTTATTGCCTGTGGACCTGGCATTGCACAGCACCAATGACGGAGGTGGATAATCCCTGCTCATGTCCCTTGGGATGGGGCGTACATTGGAAGGGGTTTGAGCATCATCGCATCTCAAAATCCTTCGTAGATAATATTTACCCCCACTGCCGTTCCTCCCTTGCACTTCGACGGTGGCAATCCCAGACCCCAAGCTAGCCTCCCTTGTAGAGGAATGATAACATGACATCCCTGGGCCAAGTCTCCCGAATCGAAAATACTGAGATGAAAAATCAGCAGGACAAACATCCCCGATAGGTAAAACCCATCCAGCCACACCCCAGGTAGTGAGGAGAGCCCCACACTGATCCATTAACTGTCAATCCCTCTCTCCCTCATAAGGTAGCCAGGCTATTAACTCTTTCTGTGCCTTTGGGAGTATTAAAGAGGCATGTGCTGTAAAATGGGGGTCACTAGCCAGCAGAGAGCCAGCTTCATGTTCAGAGACTCCGTCCGTCCTATCTCGCCAAAGATGCAATAGAGACAGTCAGTCGTTCTTGTAAGTTTTAGGAGTATTAGGCAAAGGCCTGGGTATAGCCTGGGTGCTTGGTTTCAGCAATCTATCTACGACATGAAGTTCTTTAGAAGTTGTTGCCATGAGAGTGTCAGAGTTGCCAGGTTCATCTTCTCCATCGCTATCGCTTGGGAAAAGATCAGGGAATTGCATAGGCGTCTTTCCTCGAGATGAAGGGCTATTGGGCATATTTTGATATTGTGTTCCGGGCTATAATGTCCTTATGTTTTGAATTGAGATCTCAGTCTTTATACTCAATAATTTCCTCTTCAGTTCTTCTAATTCTTCTAATTCCAAACTCACGGGTTTATCTTCCTCCTTCGTGCAGGTAGTGTTTCTTATTGGCGTTTGCTTTGGTTCTCTGCCAGGGACCGGCTGCCTCACTGTCTCTTCCTTGAAAACCCTTATCAGGTAAAGAAGGCGAGACTGCCATAAAATGTTTTTCATCTCCATAAGTCAAGATGGAAGAGCTGGCATTCTAAAAGTCATAAATAGGTGTGTGATGTTTCTTATGCTGGGCAGGAAATAGAAATTTTTCAGATCTACTTTTTGGTAATGGCAGTTCAAAAGCTGAGATAAGGACGTCATAATTAACCTGCGATTCATCCACCTGTACTCATTTCGATGAATCTCTTTCTTTTTTTTTTTGAATAATATTTATTAAAGTTTCAAGGAAATTACAAAAATAGAAAGAAGAAAAGAGAAGAAAAAAAGACAAAAAATACAAAATACAGAAAAAATAAAGAAAAAATTAAAAACAATTAAAAACAAATCAGTCTTTCCATGTCTTGTCTTTCATTTGCTTATTTCCCTGACCTCCTCACACCTCCCTTTTTTGTATTCTAGTTCAGTAGTTGTTTCAGCAAGTCCTTACCCTTTTTGCTTTTATCTTGATATATTATCTTAATATATTGTAACTTTACATTTTCACCTGTTGACAATCCATTTTTACATACCCCTTTATAACATTATTGCTAAAACCACTTAACTTCATTCCAGCATCCCTCTAACATTCCTTAATTTTACAGTGTTTCTGTAAATAGTCTTTAAATTTCTTCCAATCTTCTTCTACCGACACTTCTCCCTGGTCTCGGATTCTGCCAGTCATTTCCGCCAGTTCCATGTAGTCCATCAACTTCATCTGCCATTCTTCCCGGGTGGGTAGATGAATCTCAAGCATTATCTGGTTCGCTTGGAGGACTTGGCAAGGCCTTATTTCATCCATGACCTGTATTGACAGTTCGTTGGCATAGTTGTGTCAAATCCTCCTTTTAGCCCTTTGGGCATTTATAGAGAGAGAGCAATTATCCAAGTATTCCTCTATATTAGTTAATTTGGTGAAAATTTCATTCAGTCTTTGAAGAACTAAGACCATAGTTGCTGCTTACATCATATAAATCTCTTGGTAAGGGTATAAATCTGGAATCTGCTGGAAACAAGTTCCTCTATTTGTCTTGTTCTAAAGACATGGGTGGGTCAGCATTTGGGATAGGGGGGGATCCCTCCTACTCCTGTTTTCTTGGTGAAATCATCTCCTTCCCTCCTTGAAAGAGGGGAGGGGTCGGATCATCCCTTCTTAGAGGGGGGAGGGTTCCTGCATAACTATCTACAGTATCCCCCTGCTGGCCCAGGGTGAGAACTTCAGTACATAACACCCCTCCCCACCGAGATAAGGCGTTAGTTACAATCGTAATGGTTTCCTTATATACAGCACTACACGTAATGGTTCAATTAGGCACAAAAGCATAACGGTTACATTTCACATACTTAGACCAACAGTGATACATGTCCAACAACATAGTCCTTTAAATAAGTTGGGCTCTTGGAAACTCTGCCAGACCTCCGGGGACTGGTAGCCAAGTCCGGGGGGCCACCCAATTCTTGCTGAGGCTGTGGAGCGACCCTAGGTGGCGTTGAAACCAAGTCCCCTGGATCCGCTGCTGTGGGTGGAACCTCCACAAGTGGAGTTGGCAGAATGTCAGGTACGGCAGTGGTCTCAGTCTGTGGTGAGTCTGGCAGACCCTCTGAAGTGGCTTGGTTTGGCTCCATGCCGGCAGTTTGCGAGAGAGGTGTAGGTGGAGCCTCACCATCTGTAAGTGTCTGTTCCGGAACCACGAGCGCAGTTGGGGGCACCACCAAGTCCCCAACCCTGCGCCTAAGCTGGTCTATGTGCCGGCACCACAAGCGTCCGTCTTCGAGTGCCACCTGGTACGAGTGAGGTCCAGTGACTCCCACTACTGTGGCTGGCACCCAAGGAATGTCCCACAGAAATTTCCGGGCAAAGACCTGGTTTCCTGAAACAAATGACCGTGGCACGTTGGCACAGCCTGGGGGTTCGGCCACAGCAAAATCTGGGTGCAGCCGGTCGAGCGGGGACCTGAGGCGGCGGCCCATAAGCAGTTCGGCAGAACTCCGCCCTGTGGCCGCATGAGGGGTAACGTGTTGTACGAACAAGTATTCGGTGACCCGCTCATGCCAGTCTCCCCGGTCCAAGCACACTAGTGCCTCTTTTGCCAAGCGCACCTGTCAGGACTGCCGCTAGGTCCCAGCTCACAGAGGACAAACGCCCAGTGGATGTTATATACAAAAGTCTTTATTAAAGTTTAGTTTCCATTTCCAAGCTCTGGGCGCGCAGACCCACGTCTCGACGCTAGACCGGCTAAGTCCCCTCTGACTCACTGCTCCACCCACACCAGTTTAAGATTCTAGCCCGGCTCCACCTCCTACGCTGCTCTTTCCTTCGCTGGGTCTTTCTGCCCTCTGGGGTTCCCTCCTCCCTGGACTCCTCTGACGCTGAGCCTCCTGAGTCTTGCCCCTCCCTCCGGCGGGCTTTAGGACCTGGCTCCCTTTCCGGGCTCCCTGCTGTGCCGCGCTCCTGTACATTTGAACTTGGCGCGCACGCCCAGCCGGTGACTTTCCTTCTGACCGTTTCCCCGCTTCCTGATGTGGGCGTTGCCAAACCTGACTCCTCTCCTCCCTCTGGTGGTGAGGACACTGGTCCCGACTCCTGGGACTCCCCCTCCCCACTGCGCTCTGGTGGAGAAGCTGGTCCTGATTTCCAACTACTGCTCAGGGACTCCCCGCTAGCCCCTTCCTCCTGGGGCTTCCCCCCTGGAGCCCCCTTCGCTCTGGCCACCGGCGCTCCCTTCTGTGAGTCCTCCGATTCGCTAGAGAGGCTTGTGGAATAACTCTGGCCACTGTCACTGCCTGCGCCTCCCTCGTACTCCTCCTCCTCACTCTCCATTTGCTCCCCCTCCTGTGTCTCTCCTTCTGAACCCCTGACATCCATCCCCCCCTCGAAGCCCCCCCTTCCCCCCTCCCCCTCTTCAGGTGCGGGTTCCGGGCGCTCTAGAGTTGTCGGGGTGAGTTCAGGATACAGTTCGTCCCCCGAGGCGTGCAGCCATCGTGATAAGTCCGGAAAGTCCTCCATGGGCTCGTCGACTGCGATTCCCTCCGCTTCCATCTCCTGGGCGGTGTGTTCGAAATCTGAGGCCGCCCCCACATCACTCACGACCTCTTCTCCCCCTGTCGCCTGAGGTGACGCCACTTCCCAGGGTCCCTCCGGCATGTCTCTGCGCCATCCCACTTCGGGTTGGTCCTCCCACCAATAAGATCCCCCCGTGCCAAAACCTGAGAGCGAGCCCTCTGGGGAGCTGCCTCCCGGAGCCGAGTCCTCCGCTGACGAGAAACCCCGGAAAGTGCTGGCCGAGAGTGTGGGTGTGAACAGACAATCATCGAAAAAGCCCGCCGGCATAGGCTTGTGCGGGAAAAGTGTATGGAATTCTTCCTTGAGCAACTGCTCCTCCAATGCGTAATCCGGCACCCACCTGTTGGCGCTGGCCGGGGTGTCCTCTGTGGCGAGAAGATATTCAATCCCGTCCTCCCCCCACCTTGAGTCCAAAATCTCTGTGGCTTCGTTGAGTGGCCCCCTTCTCGGCGACCCCCCCTTTTTGGGCGCTTCCCTGAGCGGGTCTGGCGCTGTCCCTGGTGCCTGAAACCTGTGGGGCTCTTTGTAGGGTGTGAGCACTGATCTATGAAAGACCGGGTGCATTCTGGACCCCTCCGGGAGTGTTAACCGGAAGGCCACTGGGTTGATCTGCGCCTCTACTTGGTAAGGCCCTAGCTGCTTGTGCCCGAGCTTCTTCTTGGCCAACGATCTGGCCAGAACTGCCTGGGCTGCTAACCAGACCCAGTCTCCTACCCGGATGTCTTCCCCAACCCTCCTGTGTCGGTCTGCCTGTCCGTTAGTCTGCGGGTGTTGCGCCGACGCCAGGCTGACCTTGACGTTCAGGAAACCCATCAGCTTTTGCCAGAAGTTGGATATGAACTGGCGCCCCCTGTCGGACAGGATGGACCGTGGTAGGCCGTGCACCTTGAACACGTGGTCTATAAACAGCTTGGCGGTCTGCTCGGCTGTGGCCACCTTCGCGCAAGGAATGAAGTGGGCCATCTTGGTGAACAAGTCTACTACCACGAGTACTGCCGTCTTGCCTCTCGAGCTGGGCAGATCCGTGACAAAGTCCAGGGCCACCCTCTCCCACGGTTCGAACGGTGTCTGTAGCGGTTCCAACAGGCCCGCCGGCGGCTGGTGTACTGGTTTGGCCCTTTGGCAGGTGTCGCACCTCTTGACGTATTCCGCGACATCCCCCCTCATCTTGGGCCACCAAAAGTCTCTGGCTACTAGGTCCACCGTCTTCTCCTTGCCGAAGTGTCCCGCGCTGGGCGCGTCGTGCAGCTGTTGCAGGACCCTCGCGCGGAGGTTGTCTCCCGGCACGTAGAGGGCTCCTTTGCGGATGAGCAGGCCGTCGCGTATTTGGAAGTCGTCGTCCCTCGCCGTGCCGCTACGCACCTCCTCCATCTTGGCTCGCGCGAAGGAGTCCGTCTGCAGCGCGCGACGCACCGCGTCCAGGTCCACCTTGGCTGACGCACATGCCCACGCCTTTGGTGCAAAAATATGCTTGGCCGCCGCCGGCGCCTCTTCTTCGAGATACTGCGGTTTCCTGGACAGCGCGTCCGCCATGATGTTGTTGTTTCCAGGGATGTATTCTATTCTGAAGTCGAAATCTGCAAAGAACTCCGCCCAGCGGATGTGTCTCTGGTTCAGGAACCTCGCCGTGCGCCAGTACTCCAAGTTCTTATGGTCCGTACGGACCTGCACCGTGTGTTTGGCCCCGACGAGGAAATGCCGCCACGCCTTGAAGGCTGCATGTATGGCCAGTAACTCCCTGTCCCAGATGGTGTAGTTCTGCTCCGACTTGCTGAGTTTCCTGGAGTAGAAAGCGCACGGCCTCCAGTCCCCCTGGTGGTCTTGCTGCAACAGGACGGCCCCCACGGCCCTGTCTGACGCGTCCGTCTCCACTCTCATGGGCCTGCTGGGGTTCACGTGTAGCAGGTGTTCCTCGGACGCGAAGAGGTGCTTGAGCTTCCGAAAGGACTGCTCTGCCTGCTCCGTCCAGATGAACTTCTTCTTCTTGGAACTGAGGGTGTCAGTGATGGCCGCTGTCTGCATGGCGAAACCTTTGATGAACTTGCGATAAAAGTTGGCAAAGCCGACAAACCTCTGGACTTCCTTTCAATTGCGTGGGCTCTTCCAGTCCAGCACTGCCCGTACCTTGGTACTGTCCATGGCGAGTCCCTTGTCGGACAGTTTGTAGCCCAGGAAGTCCACCTCCGTCTTGTCGAACTGGCACTTCTCCAGCTTGGCGTAAAGCCGGTGCTCCCGCAGCCGCTGCAGTACTTCCCTGACATCTCTCTCGTGAGCCTCCGGCGACTCCGAGAAGATGAGGATGTCGTCCAGGAAGCAGACGCACTTCTTGTAGAGAAGACCCGCCAAGACATGATGCATGAATGCTTGAAAACAGTGGGAGCCATTTTGTAATCCAAAAGGCATAACTCTATATTCATAGGTGCCCAGCGGCGTAAACATGGCCGTCTTCCACTCGTCACCCTCCCTCACTCGTATGAGATTGTACGCTCCGCGTAGATCCAACTTGGTAAAGATGCGCCCCTTCCGCACCGTCGCCAGCAGGTCATCGATCTTGGGCATGGGGAAGGCTGAGGGCTTGGTTTTCGCATTTAAGACGCGGTAATCAACTACAAGCCTCTTTTGGGGCGTGTCCCGCTTCTTTACAAAGAATACAGGGCTGCCCCCCACCGCCTTGGACTCTCGGATGAATCCCCGCTTCAAGTTGTGATCTATGAACTCCCTGAGCTCCTGCAATTCATCCTCAGACATGGAATACAGCTTCCCCGTCGGGAGCGTCGCCCCCGGCAGGAGGTCAATCTTGCAGTCGTAGGGTCTGTGGGGAGGCAGCTTGTCCGCTTCTTTCTGGCAGAAGACCTCCAAAAACTCTTTGTACTTGTTAGGTACCGCTTGCAACATGCCCAAGTTCAGCTGTGGTCCATCCTCGTGCCCCTCATCGTCCAAGTCAGCCAGGATGCAGTGTTCTGCGCAGTAGGAGGAGCCGAAGGTCAGTTGCCGCTGGTACCAAGCTAATGCCGGGCTGTGCCTATCCAGCCAACTCATGCCCAACACAATGGGCGTGTCTGACAGGCGGGTGACGTTGAAGCTGATGACTTCGCGGTGATTACCAATGCGCATCACCATTGGCGGCGTCTGCTGCAGCACTTGCCCTCCCAGTAGCTCCCTGCCGTCCACCGTGATGACGTTCAGAGGTACCGTCGCTGGCAGAAGGGCTATGCCATGTTGCTGGATGAAGTCCATGCCTATAAAATCTGCATTGCTCCCAGAGTCAATCGTAATGGGGATTTCCACAGTGAGCCCATTGGGAAGTTGAAGGGATGCGGTGAGCTGCACTACTGGTTTGGGTGGGAGGGGGTCTGTGGGCTGTAACATTACTGGGGATTGCTTCACTGACTTGTCTGGCTGGCCCCCAGTGACTCCATTTCCAGCCAGACAGTGGAGTTTTCCTGCTGTGATTCACTCTGCTGAACTGCTTCTGTTACTGTCGCTGCGGCTGCAGTGTTCTTGTGAAACCGCTGGGGACACTCTTTCGCCATGTGCTGAGCACTGTCGCAGATGTAGCACTTCCTGGTCCCTCTAGGAGGCTTCATTTTGACTGCTCCCGGCGTTAGGGCTCCGGCTGTGGACTGAGCCTTAGCACCACCTATCTCCATCGGCTCCTCTCCTCCTCCCAGCGGAGGCATGGATCGAGCGCGCGCCGCTTCCTTGGGAAAGGGGGGTGGTGCTTTCGTTGGCGTGCGGCCCCAATGCCCTTCCTCTTTGTCCCAAGAGCGTCCTTCCAGCCTAACCCCAATGGTGAGTGCCCTCTCCACAATGTCCTTGGTGGTTTGGGGTCTCTCCCCCCTTGCAATTTCGTCTTTCACAGCTCCGTTCAGCCCCTCCCAGAACAGATCTCTGACGGCAGGCGATTCTCTCTCCCACCCCAATGCGTTCACCAATGCGAAAAAACGTGAATGATATTGCCTTACTGTGGCTCTACCTTGTCTTAGTCCGTGAATCTGTTTCCTAGCGATATCCACATCAATCTCAGACAAAAAACACGCATCCATCACTTTAAGGAAGGCACCCGCATCTTGGAGGGCTGGATCCTTATCTCTCCAGAGATTGCGCAGCCACGTTTTCGCCTCTCCCCGTAAATGCGAAACAATAAATCCCACTCTTTCTTCCTCATTTTTAAAGTCCTTGTCAAGCAGCTGCAGTGCGTATAGTACATCTGCTCTGAAGTTAGGATACTCCTGCAGGTCCCCATTGAAGTGAGACACAAGGCTCCCTCCTCTGTTCCCCAGCCCAATCCCTTCTGGTCTGGTGGCCGGTAGCCTCTGTGTAGTTAGCACTTCTAACCTGGTTCGCAGATCCTGGCAGGTAACAGCTGCTTCCTGCTCCTTCTTTCTGGACGCCGCAATTTCTGCAGTCAGCTGCGTCACTGCGTTTTGCAGACTCGCTATCTTCTCTTCGGTAGTCATTTCCCTGGTTTTCGTGAGCTCGCGAAGCACCAATCTTCACCCCTCGCTGCTTTCCCACACTCCACGAGGTTTTAAAATTGGTGGAAAATGGTGAGAGGGGACTTACTGTCAGGACTGCCGCTAGGTCCCAGCTCACAGAGGACCAATGCCCAGTGGATGTTATATACAAAAGTCTTTATTAAAGTTTAGTTTCCATTTCCAAGCTCTGGGCGCGCAGACCCACGTCTCGACGCTAGACCGGCTAAGTCCCCTCTGACTCACTGCTCCACCCACACCAGTTTAAGATTCTAGCCCGGCTCCACCTCCTACGCTGCTCTTTCCTTCGCTGGGTCTTTCTGCCCTCTGGGGTTCCCTCCTTCCTGGACTCCTCTGACGCTGAGCCTCCTGAGTCTTGCCCCTCCCTCCGGCGGGCTTTAGGACCTGGCTCCCTTTCCGGGCTCCCTGCTGTGCCGCGCTCCTGTACATTTGAACTTGGCGCGCACGCCCAGCCGGTGACTTTCCTTCTGACCGTTTCCCCGCTTCCTGATGTGGGCGTTGCCAAACCTGACTCCTCTCCTCCCTCTGGTGGTGAGGACACTGGTCCCGACTCCTGGGACTCCCCCTCCCCACTGCGCTCTGGTGGAGAAGCTGGTCCTGATTTCCAACTGCTGCTCAGGGACTCCCCGCTAGCCCCTTCCTCCTGGGGCTTCCTCCCTGGAGCCCCCTTCGCTCTGGCCACCGGCGCTCCGTTCTGTGAGTCCTCCGATTCGCTAGAGAGGCTTGTGGAATAACTCTGGCCACTGTCACTGCCTGCGCCTCCCTCGTACTCCTCCTCCTCACTCTCCATTTGCTCCCCCTCCTGTGTCTCTCCTTCTGAACCCCTGACAGCACCATTCTCTCTGCTTGCCCGTTGCTGGGTGGATGAAATGGTGCCATTAGGGCATGGTGGATGCCCAGTCCCAAAAGGTACCGCTCAAAAGTGCCTGACGTGAACAGAGACAACGGACATCAGGACACCCATGCGTCGCAAAGAGGCCTCGCAGCACCCGGATGACGGCCTCGGTAGTGGTGGAGGGCATCAGGGCCACCTCCAGCCATTTGGAATAGGCATCCACCACTACCATAAAGGTCCGGCCGCGAAAGGGGCTGGCCAGATTGATGTGCACCCTCAACCAGGTTGTCTTGGACATTTCCCAGGTGTGTCCCTTAGCTGCCGGTGGCGCAGGCCTTGATTCTTGGCACGCTTGACAGGCGGAAACCCAGGCAGTGATGGCATCGTCCATGTTAGGCCACCAGACATAACACCGAGCCAATGCTTTCATTTTGACGATTCCCGGGTGGCCAACATGCAGATCCTCCAGGACATGTTGATGGAGTCTGAAGATAGAAGGGGCAAAGATGGCGACGGAGGTAGCAGCCTAATCAGAACCTCTGACTTCAACTAAGCGTTTTTTACTAGTTTTAGCCTCTTCAAGACCTCAAAACTGCACCTTAAGGACCTTAAAGACTATTGGCTGTCTGTCTTGTCACCTCGTTTTAATTAGTTTATTCTTTTATTGTTTTATTGTTTTACCGTCGCACTGTTTATTGATACTGCTACACTGACTCACAACCTTAGAGCTCCCGGACGACTTATCATCCTACCCGTATACATGCACAAATATCTCCTTTCCCCAGCACAACAGAGAATCTATATTCTCAAGAAAACTGAATTAGCCGTTAGAGGGTTCGTCCCAGCAGAAAACATCATTAATGTTAAATTCCTGCCATCAGACAAGGACCTAAACAGAGTTGTGGTAACATTCAGAGACTGGCACACAACCAAACTAGTTTCAGATAATAAGGACAAGTTACAAAGGGTTGCATAAATTACAGCTCCTCTACAGCACAAAAAAGTACAATAGCAATTCTAAGATACCATCGCACAACGGGAGGAAATTTCATTCCTGCTACAATTAAACTATTCGCTGCAAAACCAACAGCACAAATACTATACGGCGCACCACTCGTCTCCCTCTCTAATCTAGACCCATATGAAAAGATACAAGCAGGTTTCCTTAGATCACTCCTGCAAACACCTAAATGCGTCCCAAATGCCGCCCTACGACTGGAAGCGGGCTTATACAGCATTAAAGCCAAAGTATGGATAAGAACCTTATGCACTTGGCTAAGACTTAACAACTCGCCGGTTGGACCACTTTCCCTGATGCTTCTTGACAAATTCCAATCTAGTTGGAGGAAGGGCACTCTCAGAAAATTGGCCACATATGGTCTCTCCCCAGAGTATTTATTAAGTTTAGAAAGGGGAAGGGCCAAGAACATAAACAAAGAAAGACTCGGGGACATTGAAGCCCAAAATGACTTTAATCAACTTCCGATAACTTATAAACTCCTGTATAATTCCCAAAGGCCCCATCTAGCAAACTATCTCAAAGTTCTAGACAACGCTAAACACCGATGGGCATTTTCCAGGGCCCGCTTTAACGCTCTCCCTTCAGCTCTTCTAGAGGGAAGATACAACAAAATACTGATCGAACAAAGATTATGTCCCTGTAACAGCAACGAAATCGAAACCATCATCTTATACTGCCCATTATATCGAGACTCAAGAAAAGAGCTGATCGAACCGATTCTGAGGAAAATACCTTGTTGTACAGACGACACCTATTTCAGACACCTCTTAGCTGATAAAGAGCCCAAAATTAACAGGCCTGTGGCAAAGTACTGTTACATTGCAACAAGAATAAGACGAGCAATGATGTCAGCAACGGAGTTGGAAAAGTAGGCGAGCGGTGTTTCTCTTCCGTCTGGAAAATGGTGACTAAGGACAGCGCCGATGCCAAAAGGTGAGGCGTCGCAGGCAAGGACCAGCGGCCTGGCTTCACTGTACTGTACCAGCACACTGTCCGATGAAAGGAGAGCCTTGACCGCGTTGAAGGCCGCCATCTCCTGATGACCCCAGGACCAAGGCGTCTTTGTGCTGAGGAGTCGGTGAAGAGGCTCAGCCACCGTGGCTTTGTGGGGCAGGAACATGTTATAAAAGTTCAGCAGCCCCAGGAACGCCTGCAACTCTGTCTTGTTCTTTGGGATGGGGGCCTGCTGGATAGCGCGGATCTTGGATGTGGTCGGGTGAAGGCCGGAGGCGTCTATAAGATAGCCCACCTGTGGAACGGCGATCTGGCACTTCTCCCTCTTTACCTTGAGCCCGGCCTCCTGGAACCTGGTCAGCACAGTGTGGAGGCGCTCGAACAGCTGCTGGTGTGAGTCTGCGGACACCAAGATGTCATCAAAATACGGTACCACGCCTGGAAGCCCTTTCAGGAGACTCTCCATAAGACTTTGGAAGATCCCAGGAGCCACACTGACCCCAAACTGCAACTGGCAGCAACGGAATGCCCCTCGGTGGGTGACGATCGTCTAGGCTTCAACAGTGGCATCATCGACGGGCAATTGTTGATAGGCTTGGGCAAGGTCCCTCACCCAGGGAATGCAGCAGGTGAATGCTGCTGAAGTGCCCTGTTGATCGTGCACTTGTAGTCAGCGCAGATTCTCACCGACCCGTCTGGCTTGACAGGCGTGACGATGGGGGTTTCCCACTTGGCGTGGTCAACTGGCTCCAAAACTCCTTGGGTGATCAGCTTGTCCAGTTGTTTGTCCACCTTAGCCTTGAGAGCAAAGGGAACCCGGCGTGGCTTTAGCTTGATGGATCAAGGCTAAAGGAGATGGGCGTACCTATATAGTACCCCAAAGTGCCGTCAAAAACCTCAGCAAAGTCTTTGACCAGACCCTCAGTCTCTGCGTTAGAGATTCGGTTGATGCCGGTGACTTCCAGGCCTAGGGCATCAAACCAGTCTAGCCCTAGGAGGCTTGGCCGCTGACCTTCGACCACCACCAGTCGGAGCAGGCCCGAAAAATCCTTGAAGGCAATCCGGAACCGGCCAACGCCTACCACGGTAATGTCATTTCCCTGGTAGTCTCTCAGGTGTACGCAGTGAGAGTCAAGTTGCCTTTTGGACACTCTGGGTACCAGTCTTTTGATGGTGCTCCAAGACACAATGGATAGGGCAGACCCGGTGTCGCTTCAATGAGCACCGTGACGTTCAGCTTGCGTCGTGTAGGCGAGCTGGTTTGGCCAATCGTGGTTCCAGACGGGCAGCGGCAGTTGGTGAGAGCGAAACAGCTTTCCTTGGCGGACTGGAGTGAAGACTTGGACTTGCGAGTCGGTGAAAGGGGGGTGTCAGACGGAGCCGATCGGCAGACCTTAGCGATGTGGCCCCTTCTGGAACACTTCCGACAGATGGCATCTCTGAATCGACACTTGGCACGGGAATGGTTGCCTCCGCAGCCGGCACATTCCGATTGGCCGGCACACTCCCGCTTTGTCTGGTGCACATCATCGTCTTCACTGGAGGATGCCTCATCACTGCTGGCTTCTTCATGATGCACTGGAACTGGCTTCCTAGCAAGACGCAGGCTGCTGGCCTTGCGGATCTCCTGGGCAGAGCGTTCGGCAGCTTCCGAGGCCACAGCCTCCTCAGTGGCTTTCTGCAGCGTGAGGTCTGGCTTGGCGAGGAGACGCCCTTGTCGACGGATATCCTGGACCCCACAGACAATTCGATCCATTAGGGCATCGTCTAAGTCTCGGAACTCACAGTGCATTGCAGCTTGTCGGAGGGCAGCAGTGTAGTTGTTAATTGACTCCCCCTCTGCTTGGTTCCGGTGGTAAAACACATGGCGGGCAGCAATCTTGGACGGCTTTGGCGCGTAGTGGTTGCGGAGCTTCTCTTTAATCGTGTCCCATGGTGTTGCCTGGACTGCTTCAGGCGCAACCAGTGCTCGGGCCATCTCAAACACCTCAGGCCCACAGGGGCTGAGGAATAGGCCCCGCTTCCGCTCCTTTGATACTTCTGTCAGCTCGTTGGCTTGGAGGTAGCAGTCAAACCAAGCGAGGTTGGAGTGTCATGATTCAGAGGCTGGCGCAAACGGCGGTAGAGTCACAAGTGAAGCCATGGTTCTGATGCCGGCGTGAAGGGCAATGGATGGAACACAGTGCTCTAGCCAGAACAGTCAGCTCTGAATTGGTTTTGTTCAGTGATTTCGTTCAGTGATTTCGCTCAGTGATTTCGCTCAGTGATTCAGCTCAGTGATTCAGCTCAGTGATTCAGCTCATTTCAGAGGGTGGCCACATCTGGCTGTGCTCTGATGTCCATCGATCCCATCCTCATCGCCAGTGTTACATTGTGGGCAAACATATCAGACGACACAGCGATTCTTCAAACAGCTCTTGTTTATTCAGAGGCAGAACAGAACTGAACTGAAGAGCTCAGTCAGCCTGCTTATATCGAGCTCCAGAACAATGTAACTGTAGCAACTTTCTAAAACTATCCAATCACTGAACGTCACTTTTGATCCTTCATTTGCATAACTATACAGTATCCCCCTGCTGGCCCAGGGTGAGAACTTCAGTATATAACAGTTCCCCCAGCAACATTACTCACAGTTTCAGAGCTAGGAATGAGGGTGTTGGCTTTCTGCCGCTTCTCTGCGTTGGCGGAATTGTGAGTCCCAATTATGCTGTTTTGGCTCAATGCATCGTTTTTTCCTTCTAGCAGGCATAATTAGCAGCGGGGTGAGCTCCCGTTGCTCAGGCCCTGCTCCTGCCAACCTAGCAGTTCGAAAGCATGTCAAAGTGCAAGTAGATAAATAGGTACCGCTCCGGCGGTAAGATAAACGGCGTTTCCGTGCACTGCTCTAGTTTGCCAGATGCGGTTTAGTCATGCTGGCCACATGACCCGGAAGCTGTACGCTGGCTCCATTGGCCAATAAAGCGAGATGAGCGCGCAATCTCAGAGTCGGCCACGACTGGACCTAATGGTCAGGGGTCCCTTTACCTTTTGTCAGATCAAGGCCAGGTCTTATGTTCAATGGATGAAAGCTGTGCGTTATTTGCAAAGACTGCAATCTATCTTCTTTAGCTTTCCTTGTTACGCTAAATCGAGTTGAGCCATAAAACAGTAGATAATAAAACAATAAACCATTAGGCTAAAAGCAAAGGAAACAAAATGACAACTAAAAATATAAACATAGGGTCAGAAGATGGCTAAAACCAAATTAAAAGCTTAATTGAAGGCAGGAGGTTCTGGCTAGGCTGCTACCTCCGTCGCCATTTTGGCTCACAAATGTTTGTTTGCAGCTGCTGCTGTTGTTTTTATTGTTGATGTTGCTGCTGTGCACGTGTCCTAGGGGGTCCTAGGAGGCCATTTTGGATGAAGGCAAAGTGACCAGAAAAAGGCGCCACCAGAGGAGAGGCAAACAAAGACATGCCACCACCGCCATATTGGATGAGGGCAGTCGGGCCTAGCCTGGCCATTTTGTGGCGCTGGTCTCCCTTCGTGAGGTGGGCGCCTCATCTCTTGAGGGGTCCCAGGAGAAGTTGGGGGTCCCTGCGGAGAAGGAAGGGCGGAGGCCCCCCCAATCCCCTCAGGGAGGAGTTCCAACAGTGCCTTAGGGGCCTTGGCCTTTCTCTGGTTTGTTGTTGTGTTTGTTGGGCCTTGGCCTTTCTCTAGTTTGTTGTTGTTGCTGCTGCTGTTATCATCATTATCCTCAGTATTATCCTTATTCTCCTCCTCCTCTTCTTTGCAGCATTTCCCTGAGCACTGTTTCTAAGCTCCTTCAGGAGCAGCCCAGGTAGACTGCCACTGGCACGGGAGGCTCCGCCTGGGAGAAGAAGCGCCTAGGAGGCCAGGGTAGCCCCACTCCTGTCCCCCTGGGCGTCTTTTGGGGTACAGGAGCCAAAGTCCTGGTTTCTGCCTCCGCCCTGCCAGCCTTTGGCCCTCCTCACCCTGCCGGCTTGCAGATAAGGCGGGGGCGAAGGCCTGCTGGGTGCTGCTGTGAGGACGGTGCGCCTGAGGGTGCTGTGGGGTGCCCTGCTGGGCTGGGGTGAGCCAGGGGGTGATGGGAGGGGGGGCTGTGAATGCCATCCCTCTCTCTGTGCTTTTTATCTTTCTCTCTCTTCCCTCTTTCATTTCCCAAAGTAGTCCTGGGAATTATAGCTCTGAGCTTCCTTGCAGTGGGTTGGACTAGATGCCCCTTCCATGTCTCCCATGCTCCCTGTCTCCCTCACTCTTACTCTTCTTTTAATGGTACTTCCCCCATTTTTTCCCTAGCTGGGCCTCCATTTCTTAGGAACCCAAGTGCTGGCGCCTGCAACTTTGCCTGCGACCGCTGGGATTGCTCTAACGAGATCCATTGACACCAGTTTTGGTGTCACCAAAGGAATCAGGGAGATGTGCTTCAATTCCCCTCGCAGATAGTATTTAACCCATCACGGCATCTCTCAAAGCACCCTGGGAACTGTAGTTTCTTATGGGGGGAGAGAATATTCTGCACAACCTTTCCCAAGGGAACTCTGGGAGATATAGCTCTGAGAGGGTCTCTTTGGGAAACGGAACAAACTACAGTTCCCACGATGTCCCCCAAAGCACCCTGGGAACTATTGTTTGCTCTGGGTGTAGAGGGTTGCGAATCCCTTGACAGATATAGTTCCCAAGCCCATTTCTCTTCCTAGGGAACTCTGGGAACTGTAGCACATGGGAGGAACATCACTTGGTGCCCTGAATTCTGGGAACTGTAGCTTGCTCAGGGCGCCTGATTCCTTCTTCTAGGCTACTGGAATGGGCTGGCACCGCCGAGTGTCGCCTTGGCCTGCGACTTTGAAGGCACCGCCTGCAGCTGGGAGGACATCAGCATGTCTGGGTACTGGTGGCGCCCAGGGTGGGGCAGAGGCTGGGTGCGCGGCCCCAACTCCCCCTTCAGCCACACGCTGGGCACCGACCAGGGTAAGCTTGCTTCATTTGAAAGGCAGAGAAGCATTGCTTAGCAGTTAGAGCACCCCTTTGACCCGGCACCCCCCAACCAGGCTGGTACATGAGCACCTCGGAGCAGCAAACCAAGCCGCCTGACTCCGCTTCCTGACCATGAGTGATGCAGCCACAGCCTGTGAACTCCGCACCTGGTACAGTATGACTGAGAAAAGTAAGCTTGGGGCACTGGTCGGAAAACCAACAGGCGCAGAGCCATGTACTTGGCCTTTTTCCCTGTGTGGAGGAAATGCCACCAGGCACAGTTGTCGTAATTCCGTATTGATATCACATATTACATTTCTAAGTTGTAGGACATATCGTGGTGATATCATATTGTCAGAGCCACCCGAGGTCCCAGCTCACAAGAGACCAAAATCCAGTCCAAGTTATATACAAAAGGTTTTATTGAAGAACATTGTTGTCGTTACATCCAAGCTCCGTGGCTCAGCATCTTTTACCCTTAGATGTTTGAAGTCCCCTCTGAGTCAGTCCCGCCCCTGCACCAGCTTAAGAGGCTTGTACTGCTCCACCTTTTCCTCTCCTTCCTTTTCCGCAGGGTCTTCCTGCCCCCCTGTGCTCCCTCCCTTCGGGACTCCCCCGAGGCTGAGTCTTCTGACGCCTGCTCCCCCCTCCTTCGTGCTTTGGGACCAGGCTCCTCCTCAGGGCTCTCCTCATTTCCGCGCGCCTCCACATTTGAACTTGGCGCGCGTACGTTGCCTCTGACCTTCCTTTCGACCGTTACGCTACTCTCGGTACTACACTCCTCCCCTTCCGGCAGGATGTTCTGCTCCGAACTCCTTCCCCTCTCTGCTCCCTGTTCTGCTCTTTCTGACACACTGGTAACTCCACCCCCTTCACTCCGTTCCGACGGAGAGGCCGGTCCCGATCTCCAACCCCCACTGGGGATTCCCTCTTCGTTCCCCTGCTTCTGACTGCTTCCCTCTCTACTGCCCCTTGGCCTGACCAGGGGGGCTCCCTTTTGGGAATCCTCGGATTCACTTGACGGACTCACTGACAACCTCGGGTCATCGTCGTCCTCTTCCTCGTCACCCTGGGACCCCTCCCCCTCGCTCTCTGTCCCTGAAACCCTGACATCCATCCCCCCCTCGAAGCCCCCCCTTCCCCCCTCCCGCCCATCGGGTGCAGGTTGTAGGAGCTGCAGCTCTTCGGAGGTGGATGCAGGATACAGGTTGTGTACCTCCATTTCCTCTGCTTGCAGTTCGGTGTATGAGTGTTCGAATTCGGGTTCTTGACTCAAAGTGTTCTCTTCTCCCTCTTCCATTGGTACCTCGTCTGGTGCTGCCGGCCAAGGTCCCGTCAGCCATTTCCTGCGCCAGTCCTCCTCTGGTTGCTCGTCCCACCAATAAGAGGGTTCTGTGTCCACCCCTGAGCACGATCCCCTGGGCGGGCTAGATTCTGGCGTTCTCTCCTCGGCTGAAGAAAAACCCCGGAAAGTACTGTCTGAGAGTGTGGGCGTAAAGAGCCAGTCATCAAAGTACTCGGCTGGCATGGGTCTATGCGGGAAAAGGGCATGGAACTCGTCTTTTAGAAGAGGTTCGTCTAAAGCGTAGCCCGGCACCCAACCGTTGGCACTGGCTGGAGTGCCCTCTGTGGCTAGAAAGTATTCTACCCCCTCTTTCCCCCATCTCGAGTCCAGGATTTCTGTGACCTCGTTGAGTGGTTCGGCCCTAGGCGCCCTCTCCCTCTCCTGTGACTTAGTGTGTAGTTGCGGGACTGTTTCAGACTCCTGAAACCTGTGCGGTGCCTTGTAGGGGGTGAGCACCGACCTGTGAAATACCGGATGCACTCTGGAACCTTCGGGGAGGGCTAGTCGAAAGGCTACAGGGTTGATCTTAGCCTCCACCTGGTACGGCCCTAACTGCCTGTGCCCTAGCTTCTTCTTGGCCAACGACTTGGCTGGCATCGCTTGGGCCGCTAACCACACCCAGTCCCCCACCTGGATCTCCTCCCCCGCTCTCCTGTTTTTGTCTGCCTGCACCTTATATGCTTGCTTGGCCAACTCCAAATGTCTCCGCAACTCTTCGTGCACCTCCTGCAGCTCCGCTGCAAACTGGTCGGCTTCTTGCGGCACCCCCTCTCTCGGTGCCCCGAACCCCGGGAAGGTTCTGGGATGACGACCGTTGTTCGCGAAGAACGGCGTCACCCCCGTGGACGCGTGCTTCATGTTGTTATAGGCAAACTCTGCCATCGGCAGGTAGTCCACCCAAGCTGCGGGTCGCTGATTGGCGTAACATCTCAGGTACTGCTGCATGATCGCGTTGACCCTCTCAGCTTGGCCGTTGGTCTGTGGGTGTCTCGCCGACGTAAGGTTGATCTTGACGTTCAGGATACCTAAAAGCTTCTGCCAAAAATTAGAAACAAACTGGCGCCCCCTGTCGGACAGGATGGACTGCGGCAGCCCATGCACCTTGAACACGTGATCCATGAAGAGTTTGGCAGTCTGTTCCGCCGTCGCCACCTTTGCGCACGGAATGAAGTGCGCCATCTTGGTGAACAGGTCCACAACCACCAGTACCGCCGTCTTCCCTCTGGAGCTGGGCAGGTCAGTAACGAAGTCCAGGGCTACCCTCTCCCACGGTTGCTGTGGCGTTTCCAGCGGTTCCAACAGCCCCGCTGGCTTCTGGTGTACTGGCTTGGACCTTTGACAAGTGTCACACCTGGCGACGTAATCCGCTACCTCTCCACGCATCCGAGGCCACCAAAAGTCCCTTGCCACCAGTTCTATTGTCTTCTCCTTGCCGAAGTGGCCCGCACTGGGGGCGTCTGGCAACTGCTGCAGAACCTTTGCGCGAAGCTCGTCGCTTGGCACGTAGAGGGCACCTTTGCGAGTTAGCAGCCCGTCGCGTAGTTGGAAATCTTCGCCACTCTGCACACCTCTGCGCAACTCCTCCATTTTGGACTGTGCGAACTGATCCACTTGCAACGCGCGTCGCACCGCGTCCAGATCTACTGTGATGGCAGCGCACGACCACGCCTGCGGTGCGAAAATGTGCCTGGCTGCTACTGGTGTCGCTTCATCGAGATATTGCGGTTTCCTGGATAGCGCATCGGCTATAACGTTGGAATCTCCGGGGATGTACTCTATCCGGAAGTCGAAATCCGCGAAGAATTCCGCCCAGCGCATGTGTCTCTGGCTTTGGAGCTTCGCCGTGCGCCAATACTCTAGGTTCTTGTGATCCGTGCGGACCTGTACTGTGTGCTTGGCTCCTATGAGGAAGTGTCGCCACGCTTTGAACGCTGCGTGAATGGCCAACAGCTCTCTGTCCCATATGGTGTAGTTTTGCTCCGCCTTGCTGAGCTTTCGGGAGTAAAAGGCACCGGGTCTCCAGTTCCCATGTGGATCTCCTTGCAGGAGCACGGCTCCAACCACCCTGTCTGACGCGTCGGTCTCTACTCGCATGGGCCTGCCTGGATCCACGTGCAGCAGCTACTCCTCGGAGGCGAAAAGGCTTTTAAGCTTCCGAAAAGAGCGCTCCGCCTGTTCCGTCTACACGAACCTCTTCTTCTTGGAACTCAGAGTGTCCGTGATCGCTGCTGTTTCCTTTGCAAAACCTCTGATGAATTTGCGGTAGAAGTTGGCGAAGCCGACGAATCTCTGGACTTCCTTCCGATTGCGTGGGCTCTTCCAGTCCAACACGGCGCGGACCTTGACGCTGTCCATGGCCAGCCCCTTGTCGGACAGCTTGTAGCCCAGGAAATCCACCTCCGTCACATCAAACTGGCACTTCTCTAACTTGGCGTAGAGCCTGTTCTCCCGTAGTCTTTGCAGGACTTCCTTTACGTCCCTCTCGTGGGCCTCTTCCGTCTCCGAAAAGATCAGGATGTCGTCGAGGAAACACACACATTTCTTGCAGAGGAGTCCCGCTAGCACGTGATGCATAAAGGCTTGGAATACGTGAGATCCATTTTGGAGACCAAACGGCATAACTCTGTATTCATACGTGCCCAGAGGCGTGAACATGGCCGTTTTCCACTCATCGCCCTCCCGGATGCGTATGAGGTTATACGCTCCACGCAGATCCAACTTGGTGAAGATCTTCCCCTTCCTCACGGTTGCTAGGAGATCATCTATCTTGGGCATGGGGAAGGCCTTGGGCTTGGTCATACTGTTTATGAACCTATAATCCACAATGAGTCTTTTTTGGGGCGTGTCTTTCTTCTTTACAAAGAACACAGGACTGCCCCCCACTACTTTCGATTCCCGGATGAATCCACGCTTCAAATTGTGCTCTATGAACTCCCTGAGCTCTTGCATCTCGTCCTCAGACATGGAATACAGTTTTGCAGTCGGCAACTGCGCCCCCGGCACCAGGTCGATGGCACAATCATAAGGTCTGTGGGGCGGCAACTGGTCAGCTTCCTTCTCGCAGAAAACCTCCAGGAACCCTTCGTACTTGCTAGGTACTGCCTGCACCATGCCAAGTCGCAGCTGGTGCTCAGCCCCCTCCTCCTGGCAGGACTGGATGCAATTTTGAGCACAGTACGATGAGCAAAAGGTGATCTGGCGTTGGTACCACGCTACAGCAGGACTGTGTCTCTCCAGCCAACTCATGCCTAATACTATAGGCGTGTCAGACAGTTGGGTGACATTGAAGCTAATGACTTCTCGGTGATCTCCTATCCGCATCACCATGGGAGGTGTCTGTTGCACAACTTGCCCTCCTAGCAATTTCCTGCCATCCACCGTGACTACGTTCAGAGGCGTTGTGGCGGGCAGAAGCGCTATGCGATGCTGCTTGACGAATTGCATCCCCACGAAATCGGCGTTGCTCCCCGAATCGATCGTGAGGGGCACTTCTAGGGTGGTCCCATTTGGCAACTGAAGTGTTGCAGTGAGCTGCACCGCTGGCTTGGGTGGTAAAGGGTCTGTGGGTTGCAAAGACGCTGGGGACTGTTCTACAGATTCGCCTGGCTGAGCCCCAGCAATCCTGCTTGCAGCCAGGCATTGTCATTTCCCTGAGGTTCCTCTTCCTGGATCACTTCTGCAGCTACCGTCGCTAAAGCTGCAGTGTGCTTCTGGAGCCTCTGGGGGCACTCTTTCGCCATGTGCAGTGCACTGTCGCAGATGTAACACTTCCTGGTCCCTCTAGGAGGCTTCGCCTTTACTGCACCGGAAACTGGGGCTCTGGCTGTTGCTTGAGCCTTAGCACCACCAAGTTCCATCGGCTCCTCCCCCTGCCTCCCTAGCGGCGAGGGATGTGACTGACTGAACTCCCTGGGGATGAAAGAAGACGTCCTCGCTGGTGGACGCACCTGACGTTCTTCCTCATTGTGCCAAGGACGTCCCTCGTGACGTATCCCAATTGCCAGAGCCCTCTGCACCACCTCCTCCAGGGTCTGAGGTCTGTCTCCCCTGGCAAGTTCGTCCTTTATGGGACCGCTGAGACCCTCCCAGAACAAATCCCTCACAGGTGTGCAGTCTTTCTCCCAGCGTAACGCAGTCAGTAAAGCAAAAAATCTGGAATGGTACTGACGCACAGTGGCTTTGCCTTGCCGCAGTCCAAATATCTCCCTGCGTGCAAGATCCAAATCTACGGTTGACTGGAAGCAGGCATCCATCGCTTTAATGAATTCATCAGAATCGCGGCGGGCAGGGCCATCTTCACGCCACAAATTGCGCAACCAGTCTCTGGCCGGCCCATGCAAGTGAGAAACAATAAACCCCACTTTCTCCTCCTCATCTTTAAAGTCATGACGAAGCAAGTGTAATGCATACAAAACGTCTGCTCTGAAACTGGGGTAGTGCTTCAGGTTCCCATCGAAGTGGGTGACTAGGCTGCCCCCCCGCCTTCCAAGTCCAATGCCCTCTGATCTGGACCCTGGGAACCCTTCCCTGTTTGCACGCTCCCACCTTGTTTGCAGGTCCTGGCAGCGCTTCTCCATTTCGTCATGCTTCTTCTGAGACGCAAGGACTGCAGCAGTGAGTTCGGAAACTGTAGTTCGTAGTGCTGTCAGCTGATCCTCCGCACTCATGGCTGTCACCGTTTGTGAGCTTTGCAAAAAAAAATTTTGCGTTCTTTGGGAGGGGACTTACTGTCAGAGCCACCCGAGGTCCCAGCTCACAAGAGACCAAAATCCAGTCCAAGTTATATACAAAAGGTTTTATTGAAGAACATTGTTGTCGTTACATCCAAGCTCCGTGGCTCAGCATCTTTTACCCTTAGATGTTTGAAGTCCCCTCTGAGTCAGTCCCGCCCCTGCACCAGCTTAAGAGGCTTGTACTGCTCCACCTTTTCCTCTCCTTCCTTTTCCGCAGGGTCTTCCTGCCCCCCTGTGCTCCCTCCCTTCAGGACTCCCCCGAGGCTGAGTCTTCTGACGCCTGCTCCCCCCTCCTTCGTGCTTTGGGACCAGGCTCCTCCTCAGGGCTCTCCTCATTTCCGCGTGCCTCCACATTTGAACTTGGCGCGCGTACGTTGCCTCTGACCTTCCTTTCGACCGTTACGCTACTCTCGGTACTACACTCCTCCCCTTCCGGCAGGATGTTCTGCTCCGAACTCCTTCCCCTCTCTGCTCCCTGTTCTGCTCTTTCTGACACACTGGTAACTCCACCCCCTTCACTCCGTTCCGACGGAGAGGCCGGTCCCGATCTCCAACCCCCACTGGGGATTCCCTCTTCGTTCCCCTGCTTCTGACTGCTTCCCTCTCTACTGCCACTTGGCCTGACCAGGGGGGCTCCCTTTTGGGAATCCTCGGATTCACTTGACGGACTCACTGACAACCTCGGGTCATCGTCGTCCTCTTCCTCGTCACCCTGGGACCCCTCCCCCTCGCTCTCTGTCCCTGAAACCCTGACACATATAATTATTATTTATTGATTTCCAGACCACTGACCCGCCTGGTAGGGCCAGCATAATGAAATACCATTCTTATCATGAAATTTACTGATGCCCTGCTTCCCGTCCCCATTTGGGATTCCTGGCAGCTGACCAATAAAAATGAGAGCGGTTGAGGCGAGATGTCGTTCTGCAATTCTCGCAGGGGTCAGGCTAGATGACCCCCGGGTACCATCTACTCTGTTTATATATCTATGGTTCCCACCTGCCCCTGCCAGGCTAGATGACGCCTGGTTCCTCACCCCTCCGCCCTTCCCCTGCAGAACTCAACAGGAGCTTCCCAGTGGAGCTGAGCCACGGGGGCCACATTGTCCCCTGTGGCGAAGCACTGCCTCATCCTCAGGCGCCTGGCACCCCCTGCTGGCCTACACCGGAAGAGTCTGCAGTGCTTTCCAGGTGGGTCTTAGGTTCCTCGCCCTCCCCTGCCGGCTCCTTATCTGGAGCATGTCAAGAGCATAGGTGACCTTCTTCTCGGTGGCGAGTGTGGCACTGGACAACGTGTAGTTCAGGAACTGTGACCCCCAAAGTAAAGCTTTCTTTTCCGCCTCCCCAAAACCTGGCCAACCAGATAGATTGCTTGGAGGCAACCCATTAACCGTCCCAACATTTCCAGGTCCCCGGAGCTGCGCCCCAGGTGAGCCGTGCCTGCCAAGCTGCGTGGCCCCTGCCCGCACCGAGGACTGTGGCGACAGTGGAGATGAATGGGGTTGTGGTGACTGGTCAAGGGGGCATTCGAGGCCAGGGGAATATTGGCACCACCGGAAGGGAGAGGAAGCATGGAATCATTACACAGGGCAAGAGGCAGAATCACCATTCCAGGAAACCTCCCAACCAGGCCAAAGCATTTGAGGAGGGTGCAGAGTATGCTGGCTGAAATGGGGCTTACCCTGGGGAAAATCCTGAGCGCAAGTTGCAAGTTGGTGGCCCCTCTTGTGGCAGGGCGTTCCATAATGTGCACTTTGTAAAGAAGTACTTCCTTTCTTTGATGTGTCCTGAATCTTCCAGCGCCCAGCTCCGTGTGTTCTACCATTATGAGAGGGAGAAAAACTTTCCTCTATCCACTTTCTCCAGGCCATATCTCATTGGCCTGGAGAAATCACATCTTTGCACAATTTAATGCACAGTCAAAGAACAAATAGGAAAACATCCCTCATTTGTATTGGGATAAATTTATTTAACACTCTGACAAACACAGGAGAATATCAACAATCCAGCACAGAAAATTTTACCCATGGTGTTTTGTTTTTCCAGAATCAGCTAAAACAGAAGGAGAGGTCACCTGTAAGGGAGCAAATATTCCTTTGAGAAGTTTCTCCCGAAATGGAAGGCACACAAGATTCTGTAATTCTCTTCTTTGGGAGGTGGGTGTCGTGCAGGTGGCCTTGGGGAGTTGGATGCCAAGGAGGCACGTCCCAGGCCTTTGAACTGCAACAAGGACAACCTGGGAGCATCTCTCACCTATTGCGCCTGCACCTCCTCACTCTCTCAATCGCTCCGCTCCCAGCCGAGAACAAAGACCAACCTCTCTTGTTGGGTTAATGTTACACATGGTGTTCGCATTATGTAGGGACTGGTGAATCGCTTCATCATTAGGGTCCAGACTGAGGTTCCCAGGGTGGCACGTGGACTCCATGGCACCCACAGACACCCTTCTTGGCACCCACCAAGACCCCCTGACTCTTTTTAAAAAGTTTTCCCAAAATCTGTTTTTACAGTGCTACAAGACCATTTGTTTTGGCAGTTGAAGGATTATATATTTATGTATTTATTTATGTATTTATGTATTTTGCCCTTTATTTTACACCACTGTAAATTATTAAATAATAAAAAATGGTGTTTGTTATTTAGATCAATCCGTATAGCTCATTGGGATCATTTAGCTCATCTGTATAGCAGAAGACTCAATCTCAGGGCCATCCTTTGAGCCCCATGTTCCCAGGGTTCCCTGGCAAGAAGGGAACTCTACCCCTAACAAAATCCTAACCCTAACCCAGGGGTTGGCAAGGTTTACCGGCCATGGGCCAGATCACTCCCACAGAAATCACATCTGTGCATGTCTGCAGCACTGGAAATTGCTTCTGCGCATGCCCAGACACCAGAAATCACTGGGACAACTCAGTCTGCAGAACAGGAGACTTTCCAAAGTCCTGGGTTTGAGGGGCAAAAAGATTCTTCCCTTGCAAAGGGTTGGACTACAAAAGGACCTTTGTGTCAGGGAACTGCCATCGGAGCTAGAGGCAGAGGCAAGGCTCCAAAGCGATGCTGGAGAAGGGCCCAGCAGGGAGAGAGGCAGCTCATCGGCTGGGGAAGGAAATCAGCGTAACACCAGGGATTGGCGAGGAACCCGTGACCTTCCCAATGCCCAGGATTGACGACATTTTAACACGGGTGAGGCAGGGGAAAATCTTTACTAAGCTGGACCTCCCGGGAGCGTACAATTTGATTAGGATGAGGGAGGGGGACGAATGGAAAACCACCATGTTCACCCCCCTGGGGGCCTTTGAGTACTTAGTTATGCCATTTGGATTACAGTCGGGCTCCGCCTGCTTTCAAGCATTCATGCACCACGTGTTGGGGTCCTTGCTGTACAAGAACTGCGTAACCTTTTTGGACGACGTTTTAATCTATTCTGACAATGAGAAGCAACATGTCAGAGACGTCAGGGAAGTGCTAAAGAGACTGCAGAAGCACCAGTTGTGGGTCAAGCTGGAAAAATGCCTATTTCACGCAAGAGAGGTTGAGTTTCTGGGGTACAAGTTGTCAGACAAGGGCCTAGCTATGGACCCCAGCAAGGTGCCGGCGGTGCTGGAATGGAAGGCCCCCCAAACCCGCAAGGACGTGCAGAGGTTCCTAGGGTTCAGCAACCTCTACAGGAAGTTCATCAAGAACTTCGCCCACTTGACAGCGCCCATCACAGATTGTCTCAGTAGCAAAAAGAAGTTCCCCGAGAACCGATGGGTGTGTGGGGGAGTGTTGGTTGGGAAACGAGAACTGGCCGGGCTTACTAGAAACGACGAATTAGCTCAAACTAAAATCAGGGAACTCCGGGACAGAAGGGAAAACCATGGAGGGTTTGAGGAAAAGGAAGGGCTACTGTACTATAAGGGGGTGTTGTACGTACCGGGGGAGACCTTGAGGGGAAGGGTACTCAAACAACTCCACGACAACCCAACAGCGGGGCACTTTGGTCAGCACAAAACCATGTTGCTTGTCACCAGGCAGTTCTGGTGGCCAAGGGTAAGGGAAGATGTACGGGAATATGTACGGGGTGCGACCGCTGCCAGAGGGCAAAGGGGGAGAGGGCTGCCCCCACAGGGTTACTGGAACCCTTACCCACACCGGGAAGACCCTGGGAGGTGGTGTCCATCAATTTTATGACAGATTTGCCCAAGTCAAAGGGGAAGACAGCAGTCATGGTAGTAGTCGATCTACTGACAAAAATGTGCCATTTCATAGCTTGCTCACATGCGGTGACGGCAGAGGAAACAGCCAGGTTGTTTGTGGATCACATCTTCAGACTGCATGGGACTCCCTCGAGGGTCATCTCAGATCGCGGGAAACAATTTACTTCCCGGTTCTGGAGGAAGCTCATGAGCTTGCTGCAGGTCGAGGTGGGCTTCTTGACGGCGAGACACCCGGAAACCAACGGGCAAGCAGAAAGAGCGAACAGTATACTCCAGCAATACCTACGCTGCTATGTCAGCGAGAGACAGAACGATTGGGTAGAGAAACTAGCGCTGGCCCAATTTGCATACAATAACGCTGAACATGTGTCCACGGGAATGAGCCCGATCATGGCCAATTATGGGTGTCACCCCAGGGCCTTCCCGGGGAGGGGGGAGGAAGGGTGGAGTGTACCTGCAGCAGAGCAGTTTGTGGAAGAAATGGAGGCCTTGCACCAGCAACTTAAGATTAACTTGGAATGGGCCAAGGAAATTTACAAGAGGCAGGCAGACAAGCACTGTCAGGAAGGGGAGACCATACGGGTGGGAGACCAGGTGTGGTTGTCAACCCGAGGGTTACCCTTTAAGGGAGGGTGCAAGAAGTTGCAGCCAAGGTGGCTGGGACGTTTTGAGGTAACACAGCAGGTGAACCCCGTGGCATTCAAGCTCAAGTTGCCTGACAGCATGAAGATACACCCGGTGTTCCATAGGTCCCTACTCTCACCGTACAGGGAGGGGCGGGAATTCCCGGGGCGGGAGGGAGAAGTCACCACCCACCCGCGGGTAGAGGAGAGGGAACACCACAACCAAGACACGGAAATACTTGATTCAAGGTGGTGAGGGCGCCAGGTGGAGTACTTGGTAGCTTGGGAGGGAGAACCCAGGTCAGAAAACACGTGGGTTCCCGCGGAGGCAATCAATGACGGGTATCTTGTGGAGGAGTTCCACAGCCTGTTCCAAGATAAACCAAAACCACTAGCGAGATTCTGGGAGGAGCAATTTGGAACCACAGACGACGAAGAGGATTTTGTGGGTTTTCCTGCCTCCGAAGAGGAGAGGCGTCAGAGGGAGAAGAATCAGACTGGGAGGCCCACCCCACGGGAAGAGATTGGAGCAGGTGGGAAGCGGGTTTTGAATCCTCAGAGGATGGCGACAGCTCCTTCCGGGGATTCCCCGCATCGTCGGCCGAGGAAAGGGACGAAGTTGGATCAAAAGGTCGGGCCAGGGGTGGAGGGGGTCCTGGGGGGGAGGTGGATGTCAGGGAACTGCCATCGGAGCTAGAGGCGGAGGCAAGCCTCCAAAGTGATGCTGGAGAAGGGCCCAGCAGGGAGAGAGGCAGCTCATCGGCTGGGGAAGGAAATCAGCGTAACACCAGGGATAAAGGGGGGCAGATGAGGGAATCGTCGAGAGGGCTCCAGGACTCCTCGCCGGAGACCAGCGGGGAGAGCACGGGTCCTCCGCTGCCCACACCCACCCTGCGCAGAAGACTTCCGCGCAGGGAGAGTAGGCGGAGACTTGGCGTCAAAGAACTTCTTTGCTGGAAGAGGTTCAGGAAACGCCCACTGACGGATTCTGCTAGCGACTGAAACAGCCACAAAGTGAAGTGCTGTCCAGACAGAAAAGGTTTAACCAGGCAACCTAGCCAGGAGTGGCAGCAACTTACGCACGAGCAACCCCTATAACCATTACACTTTGCTTTCCTGCTCTCTCCCAAACTGGGAAACTCCCAATGGAAAGTGCTCTGACCTTTCTCTTTTTCTTCATAGGGGTTTTCACACCGTACAGTATCTGCTCTCTGACCGGGCTTGGTTTAAAAGCCTCCAAGTATTCCTTGGATTGAGCAGTGCTAATATTTGGATTGAGCAGTGCTTTCCACCAAAGCTGGCCGGCTTCTGGATTAAACACTGGATGAAATGCAAATTACGTTCTGTATTTAAAACAAATGTCAAATCAATAAAAATTTTTCAAGAGAAACGCTAAAAATATAATTGAGACAAGACAATTTAAGGAAAATTCACCAGAAAGTATTCCTCTCTGTTGCAGTTAGTGGTTGTGGACATGGCATAACATTACAGCACATGACTCCACCCCGCAAGAATCATGGGAACTGTAGTTTGCCCCTAAACTATAAGTCTCAGCACAACACATGACTGGCTTATCATAGAGACCACTGCATGCAAAAACTTGCACCTCATATTTACCCTGGGATCCCAACCACCTTTGCCCAGGACACTGCACTCAGCTCTACAGCTACAAATATAACGTTTGAAGTGTGTTTAAGGTGCATTATACAAATGTGACACTAGATGGCGATTGTGAGCTTATGGCAAATTCAATATATTCTTCGAAACGCTTTTTTAAAAAAAGTGTTTTCATTTTTAGATTCCACCACTCACACAGGGTCAACAGAGTTGCTTTCCATCTGAAGATCATAATGCCTTTTGTGCCTATATCAATCCCTCAGGTGGTAAAATCAAAGAAGTACAAAATATTTTACAACTCTATATATGTATATATATATATATATATATATATATATATATATATATATTCCAACACACTGAGGAGCCTTTGCTGGAAGGCTGCGGGGCTATGCACACTTGCCTGGGAATCAAACTCACTTAACTTCAAAAAACTTCTGAGTGAATGTGTATAGGATTGCACTTAATATTCATCGTGTATCGTATTTCGTCAACCCTTTTCATAACAGAATGACCCAAAGGAACTTTTATGTGTTGGTGTACCTTCCTTAAGCATATGAGGATTTTGAAGTCAAAAGATTGCAGATTTACTTTATCATGCATATATCTCTTAAACTATATTTACTTACTACAAAAAGAATGATTTGTATCTCTTACTTTCATCCCTTAATAAAGGGCCTTTAAAAACAGTTTTTTGTTTTCTGCTTTGACTTGATTACATCATTTTCCCCAGCTGCTCATTCTGATAAAGCAGGAAAGCTGATGTCACTCACCAATATTCCAGCCCTTTCTCGGTGATAACCTTCTTAAGGCACCTTACATAATCTGCAATATCATCATCGAGGAGATCTGTAGAGGAGAATGATGAAGAGAAGTTAACCAAGAACAAACCTGAGCCCAGATATAGATCCCAACTGAGGCCTCAAAGGCACAAGAATTGCATCTCTGGTGATAGGGGGGTCATAGACATGCAGTGATTCAGAGAAAGCTCTTGGTAGGCTTATCTCCTCCCAGTTTGTTTCCTCCTGGTTGACATGATAAGGCATGATGCTTCATAATAACAATGAACATAACCTCCAACATGTTGAGCCCCCAAACCAGGATGTGTTTCTTTCTGGCCGTGCTCCCACGTGAGTTACATCACCTGCACGAGATCACAGAACCCAAAAGACTCACTTTTTCCAGTGCTGTGCTCTCCTGGCATGCAAAAACGTGTGTCATGGTGAGGCATCTAATCATAGCCTGCATTTTTATCAAAGCTTATATTTCGATCAGGGCCTGTATCTTAAAAATGAGCTCAAATTCACAAATGTTTTATGCCAGGCAGAAGACCAGCTGCCTAAGTACTTTGGCAAGATGTTTATCCTCCTGGGCAAGGGGGCCCCCTGATTTATAGCAGAAAACAATTCTCAAAGTCGTAAAAAGGGAATTACAGGCTGAGAGCCAAGGTTACACTGACCCTACATATTACAGAATATAAAAAAGCAGAGAAAAACATAATTAAGAGTTGATAAATAGTAAAATAAAACCATGTGCCTCCCATTAAACTTGAGCCATATTTTCCTAAGGTTAAAAGGTCAAGAGCAAATTGAAAAAGCATCTGGCTGGCAGAAAGGCAGGGAGTATTTTGGGAAGTCTTTTTCTAAAGTTGTTTCTTTCTTAAACTGAGATCCTTTTAAGATTTCTTTTCCTTTTAAAAGGTTCTTTATGTTATGTATTAAATATATTGGCTTAAATGTAATATGCAAAGGATTTAAGAAATGTTGGATTCTTATTTCATATAGTTGTAAGAGTTGTAACTATCCTGAAATTAAGTCAGCCACCAGCCCAGCCCCCCTGCCAAGCAGGAAACATCATTAGAGCACACATATGGTTGTCAGGCCTTTGTTTAAAGACCTCCAAAAGAAGGAGATCTTTCAATGATGATGTGAACTCAAGATCCTTGACATCTGTTTAAGATAAAAATTTAAAACTATTAAACCATCTGTTTTGGAAGGCAATAGGGCAAGGAGGGCAAGAGGTGAGCTGGTAATTAAGGTTCCTTGTTGAGACAAATATAAGATATATGACTACTTATTTGTCATTTATAGATAGAAGAATATATAGCTTTTTGTTTCCCATAAAAGGCAAAAGGAAATGGGTGTATCTTTTGTGATTGGTTCTAGCAAACAGCCAATAGGAATTTCAACCAGGCTGATTGGACAGAGGCAGCCACAGGAGGAGCAAGGGGGCTGGGTTAAGGAAATATAAGTGCTGGCCATAATGGCAGGAGGCCAGGCCAGAGCTTGGTAACCATATACCACTGTGCCTCTCATTTATTTGTCTGACAAATAAATTATTATTTTAATTTCTCTATTGCTGCGTTGAATATTTCATTACAGCTAAGCGTTAACCACAAGCAGGGTGCTACAATGGTGCTGCAAGAGATTGTGGCCCCCAAAAGGTGCTTTTTTCAGGATGATATTGCAGCACTCAAAATGGCCACCATGCTCTTGCACGAGAAAACGGGATGTCCTGGGACACTTGCAAGGTATGAACAATATCATAAGAATGACAAACAGATTAATATGCAGTAAGAAACCACCCTGCATGTCAACAAGCATAGGGGCCCTCTAGGGTGGTCAGCAACCCTTTTCAGCTGTGGGCTGGTCCACCATCCCTCAGACCATGTGGTGGGCCAGACTATATATTTTTTTTGGCGGGGGGGGGAATGAACGAATTCTGGTCAGACCTCACCTGGAGTACTGTGTCCAGTTCTGGGCACCACAGTTCAAGAAGGACAATGACAATCTGGAACGTGTCCAGAGGAGGGCAACCAAAATGGTCAAAGGCCTGGAAACGATGCCTTATGAGGAACGGCTAAGGGAGCTGGGCATGTTTAGCCTGGAGAAGAGGAGGTTAAGGGGTGATATGATAGCCATGTTCAAATATATAAAAGGATGTCACATAGAGGAGGGAGAAAGGTTGTTTTCTGCTGCTCCAGAGAAGCGGACACGGAGCAATGGTTCCAAACTACAAGAAAGAAGATTCCACCTAAACATTAGGAAGAACTTCCTGACAGTAAGAGCTGTTTGACAGTGGAATTTGCTGCCAAGGAGTGTGGTGGAGTCTCCTTCTTTGGAGGTCTTTAAGCAGAGGCTTGACAACCATATGTCAGGAGTGCTCTGGTGGTGTTTCCTGCTTGGCAGGGGGTTGGACTCGATGGCCCTTGTGGTCTCTTCCAACTCTATGATTCCATAATCATCCTGCTTGTAATCAGTAATTGCAACGATTCTTCTTGGGGGGAGGATTGTTAGGTACTCACATAAGATAAAAAAAAAAGTTTTTCCCTCCCTCCTTTCAGTCCCGTTCCGATATACCGACCCTTTGATGTGTCTTCTTCTTGATTTATTGTTGAATCCAACCTGTCGCTCCACTTCACTGAGGTTACTTCATTTAGCAGTCTTAACTCCCAATCTTCACTCAAAATATGTGCATTTGCTTCTTTCTAATTGTTTATTTTGAGCTCCTGCAACCAGGCGCGCAATCAGAGACAGCGTCCGGGAGAGCCGTACCACACAAGGGCTGTGTGCCTAGTGCCCTCACCCCCTTCTTTTGGATCAGGGGGTGTTACATACTGTGTCCTTTCTTCTAGCAGATCAAGATAACCAGGTGACAGCAAAAACTGCAAAAAAAAAAAAAATTAGCAGGGGCAATTAGAATAAGATCTATTATTTTATTATTGATGTAAACATCCAGAATTTATTTTGTATAGTTATGGTTTTACCTCTATCATTATTTTATTTTATTTTATTTTATTTTATTTTATTTTATTTTATTTTATTTTATTTTATTTATGTGCTGGACCCGGGGGTAAGGTACCGTGGGCGTAAGCAGAGTCCACACGAAGAGGGGCGAGGTCCGGGGCGGAGAACAGGAACGCTGGAACAGGAGGCCGAGCAGGGAACAGGAACACCGGATGGTCAGGAACAGGAGGCCGAGCAGGGAACAGGAGCACCAGATGGTCAGGAACAGGAGGCCGAGCAGGGATCAGGAACACAGGAAGGTCCAAAGCCAACAACAACGTTGCTTCCGCAACCTGGGGCCGGGCTGACTGGGCTTTTATCCTCTTCTAAGGCCAGGGGCGGTCCCGGCCCCCAGGAGCCCCGCCTCCTCTGACCTTAAGGCGAGCACTCCTCCTGGGAGCAACCAGTTCCCTTCGCCTCTCTGCCCTAAGCCTCTGCAGATCAGGAGAGGCCGAAGGGTTACTGGGCCCTGGAGGAGGCTCACCTGTAGCCACTGAGTCCTCAAGCCCCTCTGGGGCCAGAAGGGTTTCACCTGGGGCCAGCTCCTGGTGCTCTGCCACAGGTGCAGGCTCTTCAGCATCTAGGCCTTGCCCCAGTTCAGCCGGCCCTGGAGGCGGGGACTCCTGTGCAGGCTGGGATTCCTCTGGTTCGTCCTCCGAATCGGAATCCCAGGCCATCACATTTTATTTTATTTTATTTTATTTTATTTTATTTTATTTTATTTTATTTTATTTTTTTATTTTATTTTATTTTATTTTATTTTATTTTATTTTATTTTATTTTATTTTATTTTATTTTATTTTATTTTATTTTATTTTATTTTATTTTATTTTATTTTATTTTATTTTATTTTATTTTATTGGCTCTGGGCTCTGGGCTCTGGGCTCTGGGCTCTGGGCTCTGGGCTCTGGGCTCTGGGCTCTGGGCTCTCGGCTCTCGGCTCTCGGCTCGGCTAGGCTAGTGGCTGATGCAAATAAAGATTCTTCCGATTCTGAAAAAGGGCTGTCACATGGAAGATGGAGCAAGCTTGTTTTCTTGTACTCTGGAAGGTAGGACTCAAACCAATGGCTGCAAGCTACAAGAAAGGTGTCGGGGAACTGCCATCAGTACTGGAGGAAGAGCGCAAAAGCCAGAGGGATTCCAGAGAGCGTCCAGGGATCGGGAGAAGCAGCCCATCTTCTGGGGAAGAGAATCAGCATAGCACCAGTGGAGAAGGGGGGCAGGTGGGGGAAGCGGCGAGGCGGTCCTATGACTCCTTGCCTGGGACCAGCGGGGAGAGTAGGGGTCCTCCGTTGCCCACGCCCTCCCTGTGCAGAAGGCTTTCGCAGAGACTAGGCGTCAAAGGACCTCTTTGCTGGAAGAAGTTGAAGAAACGCCCACTCACGGATTCTGCCAGCGACTGAGTCAGCCACGGGTGAGTGACGTCCGGACAGATAAAGTTTACTTTGGCAGCCCAGCCAGGTGTTTGCACCCAGCCAGGGAGATAGTTGCCTGCTTGCGCACGAGCAACCCCTTAGAAACCATTACAAAAGGCGATTCTGACTAAACATACAGAAAAACTTTCTGATAGTAAGAACTGTTTGATAGTGGAACAGTCTCTCTTGGGAGGTTGTGGACACTCCTTCCTTGGAGGTTTTGAAGCAGTGGTTGGATGGCCATCTGTCATGGATATTTAGCTGAGATTACTGCATTGCAGGAGGTTGGACTAGATGACCATTGGGTCCCTTCCAACTCTAAGATTCTTTGATTCTATGTGTACATTTGTAACGCTCATACCACTCTTGAAACAGTGAGAAACTGTGAGAAACAGTGAGAAACTGTGAAAAACAGTGAAAAACAGGAACTAACATGCCTCTGCCGCTGGTGCCTCAGCCGCCTGAATATCTTCATCTGTGCCTCTGCCGATGGTGCCTCCGCGGCCTGAGCCTCTACTGCTGATGCTGGTGCCTCTACCACTGCCACTCGAACCTCTACCACCTGCACCTCTGACGATGCCGCTGGTGCCTCCGCCGCATGAGCCTCTACCACCTGCGCCACTGCCGCTGGTGCCTCTGCCGCCTGACCCTCTACCACCTGCGCCACTGCCGCTGGTGCCTCTGCCGCCTGACCCTCTACCACCTGCGCCTCTGCCGCTGGTGCCTCTGCCGCCTGACCCTCTACCACCTACGCCTATGCCACTGCCGCTGGTGCCTCCGCCATCTGAGCCTCTACCACCTGCGCCTCTGCCGCTGCCGCTGGTGCCTCTGCCGCCTGAATCTCTACCACCTGCGCCTCTGCCGCTGCTGCTGGTGCCTCCGCCGTCTCAGCCTCTACCACCTGCACCTCTGCCACTGGTGTCTCCGGCGCCTGAGCTTCTACCACCTGCACCTCTGACGGTGCCGCTGGTGCCTCTGCCACCAACTGACCCTCTACCTCCTGAGACTCTGCCGCTGCAGCTGGTGCCTCCACGGCCTGAGCATATTCCATCTGGGTGGCTCTGCCACTGCCACTGCTGCCTCTGCCTCCTGAGCCTCTACTGCCTGCACCTCTGCCACTGCTGCTGGTGCCTCCGCTGCCAGAACCTCTACCACCTTGGCCTCTGCCGCTGGTGCCTCCACGGCCTGAGAATATTCCATCTGGGCGGCTCTGCCACTGCCACTGCTGCCTCTGCCACCTGAACCTTTACCGCCTGCACCTCTGCAGTGGCCGCTGGTGCCTCTGCCGCCAGAGCTTCTGCCGCGGCCGCTGGTCACCTGACCCTCTACCACCTGCTACTATGCCGCTGTCGCTGGTGCCTCTTCCGCCTGAACCTCTATCATCTGCGCCGCTGCCGCTCATGCCTCCACCCACTGAGCCTCTGCAGTTGCCGCTGGTGCCTCCGCCGCCTGAGCCTCTACCGCCTGCACCTCTGCTGCTTCCCTGGTGCCTCCACCGCAAGAACCTCTACCGCCTTGCCCTCTGCCGCTGCCGCTGTTGCCTCCGCCGTCTGAGCCTCTACCGCCTGGGCCTCTTCCTTTGCCGCTGGTGCCTCCGCCGCCTGAGACTCTGTCGCTGCCACTGGTGCCTCCATCGCCAGATGAGCCTCTACCGCCTGGGCCTCTGCCGCTGGGGCCGCTGGTGACTCTGCCGCCTGACCCTCTATCACCTGAGATTCTGCCGCTGCCGCTGGTGCCTCCGCCTCCTGAGCCTCTACCACCTGCACCTCTGCCGCTGGTGCCTCCGCCACCTGAGCCTCTACCGCCTGCGTCTCCGCCGCTGCCGCTGGTGCCTCCACCGCCTGACCCTCTACCACCTGCACCTCTGTCGCTGCCACTGGTGCCTCTGCTGGCTCCGCTGCCTAACCTGCTATCACCTGAGATTCTGCCGCTGCAGCTGGTGCCTCCACCGTCTGAGCCTCTACCACCTGCGTCTCTGCCGCTGCCGCTCATGCCTCTGCCGCCTGACACTCTACCACCTGCGCCTCTGCCGCTGCCGCTGGTGCCTCTGCTGCTTCCGCCACCTAACCCGCTATCACCTGAGATTCTGCCGCTGCTGCTGGTGCCTCTGCCGCCTGAATCTCTACCTTGTGTGCCTCTGCCTTTGCAGCTGGTGACTCCACCACCCCTCTCTACCACCCTGCGCCTCTGTCGGTGCCACTGGTCCCTCCACTACCAGAAGATAGATAGATAGATAGATTCTTTATTGTCATTACACAAGTGCAACATTGCACAAGTGCAACGAAATTGGATGCCATCCCTTAAAAACAACAAAAGCAACACAACAACAACAACCAAACAAACCACATTCCAGCCACACCCACACCCACACCCATCAAACTCCCAGGTCACACTATCGAGTTACTGCATTTAAGAAGGCCACAGCTCTTGGATAGAAACTATTTTTCAGTCTATTTGTCCTTGACTTGATGTTTCTGTATCTCCTGCCAGAAGGCAGTAGTACAAACAGACTGTGTCCCGGGTGAGATGCATCCTGCAGGATATTGTTTGCTTTCCTAAGACAACGGGAACCGTACAGTTCTTCCAAAGATGGGAGGGGATGACCAATAATCCTTTGGGCTGTGGTTATGACCTTCTGGAGCACCTTCCTCTTCCTAGCTGTACAGCTGGAGAACCAGGCACAAATACAGTATGTGAGAATGCTCTCTATGGAGCCTCGGTAGAAGGACACCAGCAGTCTCTCACTCAGATTGTTCTTCTTTAAAAGTCTGAGGAAATAAATTCTCTGCTGGGCCTTCTTCACCAGAGCAGTGGTATTTGCGCTCCAAGTCATGCCCTGATCGATAGTCACTCCCAAAAACCTGAATTCCGCCACCCTCTCCACCCGTTCCCCGTTGATATACAAGGGCTGAATGTCCGCCTTTTTTTTCCTGTAATCCACCACCAATTCCTTGGTCTTAGTCGTATTAAGAGCCAGATTGTTCTCTCCACACCAAGCACAAAGCCGCTCCACCTCGTCCCGATAGGCGGACTCATCCCCTCCTGAAATGAGCCCCACCACCGTAGTGTCATCAGCAAACTTGATGATTTTGTTGCTGGAATAAATGGCTGTACAATCATACGTATAGAGAGTATAGAGCAGGGGACTCAACACACAACCCTGTGGTGAGCCGGTGTTAAGGCTAAGGGCTGTGGACATATGTGACCCTACTCTAACCCTCTGAGAACGTTCTGACAAAAAGTCCAAAACCCAGAGACAGGTGGAGTTGGAGAGTCCAATCGCCTCTAGCTTGGACACCAGTCTATGGGGGAGGATAGTGTTAAAAGCAGAGCTAAAATCCACAAACAGCAGCCTCACATAACTCCCCGGCTGCTCCAGATGGAACAGAGCAGCATGGAGAGTGGTAGTGATAGCGTCTTCCGTGGATCTATTTGCCCTGTATGCAAACTGGTAGTTGTCAAAAGTTGATGGAAGACAGGAAATAATGTGACGGCGCACCAGTTTCTCAAAACACTTCATGATGATTGGAGTCAGTGCAACTGGTCTGTAGTCGTTCAGACTACTGATTGTGGATTTTTTAGGCAGAGGAACAATAGTTGACGACTTCAGGCAGGGTGGGACAATAGACTGGTGTAAGGACTTGTTGAAGATCTTAGTAAAGACCCTCGCCAGCTGATCCGCACAGCCCTTCAACACCTTTCCCGTGATGCCATCAGGTCCAGCAGCCTTCCTCGGATTCACCATCCTCAATACCTGTCTCACCTCATGCTCCTCTACAGTGAATGAGGGGCCCCTATGGGCTGGTGGCTGTAATACCGGCGTCTCAGGTGGCTCCTTCTCGAAGCGAGCAAAGAAGAAGTTAAGCTCCTCCGCCAGCAAAGGGTCACCGTCGACAGCACCAAGGTTAGGTTTGTAGTTGGTAATATGCTGAATCCCCTGCCACATCTGTCTTGTGTTGTTACTCCTTAAATTATCCTCAATCCTCTGCCTATAGACCAGTTTTGCCCGTCGAATACCCCTCTTCAAGTTTGCTTTTGCCACACTGTAAAGCTGCACCTCGCCCGACCTAAAAGCCCTGTTCCTTTCCCGCAACAGGCACTGGACCTCTCTATTCATCCAGGGTTTCTGATTGGGGTAAAACCGGATGGATTTATTTACTGTGACAGTGTCTGTGCAGTGATTGATATAGCCTTTGCCGTTGACGCTGGTTCCTCTGCTGCCTGAATCTCTTCCAGCTGAAACTCTGCCGCTGCTGCAGGCACCTCCACTGCCTGAGCCTCTACCACCTGCGCCTCTGATGGTACTGCTGCTGTCCCTGGTGCCTCTGCCGCCACCTGAGCCTCTACCATCTGCGCCTCTGCCGCTGCCGCTGTTGCCTCCACTGCCTGAGCCTCTACCGCCTGGGCCTCAGCCGCTGGGGCCGCTGGTGACTCTGCCGCCTATCCCTCTATCTCCTTAGATTCTGCCGCTGCCGCTGGTGCCTTTGCCTCCTGAGCCTCTACCACCTGAATCTCTGCCCCTGGTGCCTCTGCCTCCTGAGCCTCTACCACCTGTGCCTCTGCCCCTGGTGCCTCAGCCACCTGAGCCTCTGCCGCTGCCTCTGTTACCTCTGCCACCTGAGCCTCTACCACCTGCACCTCTGCCGCTGGTGCCTCCACCACCTGAGCCTCTACCGCCTGCGTCTCCGCCGCTGACGCTGGTGCCTCCACCGTCTGAGCCTCTACCACCTGCGCCTCTGCCGCTGCCGCTCATGCCTCTGCTGCCTAAATCTCTACCACCTGTTCCTCTGCAGCTGGTGCCTCCGCCGCCTGACACTCTACCACTTGCGCCACTGCCACTGGTGCCTCTACTGCTAACCTAACCCGCCACCTAACCCGCTATCACCTGAGATTCTGCCGCTGCTGCTGGTGCCTCCACCACCTGAGCCTCTACCGCCTTAGCCCCTGCCGCTGCGCTGGTGCCTCAGCCGCCTTAACCTCTACCGCTTGGGCCTCTGCCGCTTCTGCTGCTGCCTCCACCGCCTGAACCTCTACTGCCTGGGCCTTTGCCGCTGCTGGTGGTGCCTCTGCCACTGGTGCCTCTTCCTCCTGGGCCCCTTCCGCTGGTGCTTCCGCTGCCTCAGCCTTTTCTGCCTGCGCCTTTGCCGCTGCCGCTCATGCCTCCACTGTCTCCGCCTCTTCCCCCTGCGCCACTGCTGCTGCTGCTGGTGCCTGCCCCGCCTCTTCCGCCTGTGTCTCTGTCACTGCCACTGGTACCTCCCCGGGCTCCGCCTCTTCCGCCTGCACTTCTGCCGCTGCCGCTGTTGCCTCTGCCGCCAGACCCTGTACTGCCTGGGCCTCAGCCATTGCAGCAGTTGTTTCCGCTTCCAGAGCCTCTACAGCCTGAGATGCTGCCGCTGGTGCCTCCGCCGCCAGAGCCTCTACTGCCTTGGCCTCTGCCGAGGCCGCTGGTGTTTCCACAGCCTGAACCTCTACTGCCTGGGATTCTGCCGCTGCGGCTTGTGCCTCCGCCGCCTCAGCCTCTACCACCTGCGTCTCTCCCACTGCCGCTTGTGCTTCCGCCGCCTGAACCTCAACCACCGGCGACTCTCCCACTGCCGCATCACCGGCGAGGAGGCCCAGGAGCGGCTTGTGGTCAGTGATGAGGTCAAAAGTCCTGCCATAGAGGTATTCATGGAGCCTCTTCACTCCAGCCACAAATGCCAGTGCCTCCTTGTTGAGCTGGCTGTAATTCCGTTCAGTCAGAGATAGCATCCTGGAAAAGTAGGCGAGCGGTGCTTCTGTTCCATCTGGAAAATGGTGACTAAGGACAGCGCCGATGCCAAAAGGTGAGGCGTCGCAGGCAAGGACCAGCGGCCTGGCTTCACTGTACTGTACCAGCACACTGTCCGATGAAAGGAGAGCCTTGACCGCGTTGAAGGCCGCCATCTCCCGATGACCCCAGGACCAAGGCGTCTTTGTGCTGAGGAGTCGGTGAAGAGGCTCAGCCACCGTGGTTTTGTGGGGCAGGAACATGTTATAAAAGTTCAGCAGCCCCAGGAACACCTGCAACTCTGTCTTGTTCTTTGGGATGGGGGCCTGCTGGATAGGGCGGATCTTGGATATGGTCGGGTGAAGGCCAGAGGCGTCGATAAGATAGCCCAGGAACTCCACCTGTGGAACAGCGATCTGGCACTTCTCCCTCTTTACATTGAGCCTGGCCTCTTGGAACCTGGTCAGCACGGAGGCGCTCGAACAGCTGCTGGTGTGAGTCTGCGGACACCAAGACGTCATCAAAATATGGTACCACGCCCGGAAGCCCTTGCAGGAGACGCTCCATAAGGCTTTGGAAGATGCCAGGAGCCACACTCACCCCGAACTGCAACCGGCGGCAACGAAATGCCCCTCGGTGGGTGACGATCGTCTGGGCTTCAGCAGTGGCATCATCGACGGGCAGTTGTTGATAGGCTTGGGCAAGGTCCAGCTTAGCGAAGACCTTACCCTCACTGAGGGAATGCAGCAGGTGTTGGACAACAGGAACCGGATAAGCGTGCTGCTGAAGTGCCTTGTTGATCGTGCACTTGTATTCAGCGCAGATTCTCACCGACCCATCTGGCTGACAGGTGTGACGATGGGGGTTTCCCACTTGGCGTGGTCAACCGGCTCCAAAACTCCTTGGGCGATCAGCTTGTCCAGTTGTTCGTCCACCTTAGCCTTGAGAGCAAAGGGAACCCGACGTGGCTTTAGCTTGATGGGGGCGACTTGTGGATCAAGGCTAAAGGAGATGGACATACCTGTATATTGCCCCAAAGTGCCGTCAAAAACCTCGGCAAAGTCTTTGACCAGACCCTCAGTCTCTGCGTTAGAGATTTGGTTGATGCCGGTGACTTCCGGGCCTAGGGCATCAAACCAGTCTAGCCCTAGGAGGCTTGGCCGCTGACCTTCGACCACCACCAGTCAGAGCAGGCCCGAAAAATCCTTGAAGGCGATCCGGAACCGGCCAACGCCTACCACGGGAATGTCGTTTCCCTGGTAGTCTCTCAGGTGTACGCATTGAGAGTCGAGTTGCCTTTTGGACACTCTGGGTACCAGTCTTTTGATGGTGCTCCAAGACACGATGGACAGGGCAGACCCGGTGTCGATCTCCATGTCACATGGAGCTTCTTCAATGAGGGGGTGTCAGACGGAGCCGATCGGCAGACCTTAGCGATGTGGCCCCTTTCTGGAACACGTCCGACAGATGGCGTCTCTGAATCGACACTTGTCACGGGTATGGTTGCCTCCACAGCGAGCGCATTCCGGTTGGCCCTTGGACTTCTGTTGGAACTTCCTGCGCTCCCGCCTTGTCTGGTGTACATCATCGTCTTCACTGGAGGATGCCTCATCACTGCTGGCCTCTTCGTGATGCACTGGAACTCGCTCCCTTGCAAGACGCGGGCTGCTGGCCTTGCGGATCTCCTGGGCGGAGCATTCAGCAGCTTCCGAGCCCACAGCCTCCTCAGTGGCTTTCTGCAGCGTGAGGTCTGGCTTGGCGAGGAGACGCCGTTGCAGACGGATGTCCCGGACCCCGCAGACGATTCAATCCATCAGGGCATCTTCTAAGTGTCGGAACTCGCAGTGCATTGCAGCCTGTCGCAGGGCGGTGGTGTAGTTGTTGATTGACTCCCCCTCTGCCTGGTTCCAGTGGTAAAACGCATGGCGGGCAGCAATCTTGGACGGCTTTGGTGCGTAGTGGTTGCGGAGCTTCTCTTGGATCGTGTCCCATGGTGTTGCCTGGACTGCTTCGGGCGCAACCAATGCTCGGGCCGTCTCAAACACCTCAGGCCCACAGAGGCTGAGGAATAGGCCCCGCTTACGATCCTTTGATACTGCTGTCAGCTCGTTGGCTTGGAGGTAGCAGTCAAACCGAGCGAGGTAGGAGTCCCATGATTCAGAGGCTGGCACAAACGGCGGTAGAGGCACAAGTGAAGCCATGATTTTGATGCCGGCGTGAAGGGCGATGGATGGAACACAGTGCTCTAGCCAGAACAGTCAGCTCTGAATTGGTTCTGTTCAGTGATTTCGCTCAGTGATTTTGCTCAGTGATTCAGCTCAATGATTCAGCTCATTTCAGAGGGTGGCCGCATCTGGCTGTGCTCTGATATCCATCGATCCCATCCTCGTCGCCAGTGTTAAGTTGTGGGCGAACATGTCAGACGACACAGCGATTCTTTAAACAGCTCTTCTTTATTCAGATGCCAGAACAGAACTAGGCTGAGGAGCTCAGTCAGCCTGCTTATATAGAGCTCCAGAACAATGCAACTGTTGCCATTTTCTAAAACTATCCAATCACTGAATGTCACTGTCAGGACTGCCGCTAGGTCCCAGCTCACAGAGGACCAACGCCCAGTGGATGTTATATACAAAAGTCTTTATTAAAGTTTAGTTTCCATTTCCAAGCTCTGGGCGCGCAGACCCACGTCTCTACGCTAGACCGGCTAAGTCCCCTCTGACTCACTGCTCCACCCACACCAGTTTAAGATTCTAGCCCGGCTCCACCTCTTGCGCTGCTCTTTCCTGCGCTGGGTCCTTCTGCCCTCTGGGGTTCCCTCCTTCCTGGACTCCTCTGACGCGGAGCCTCCTGAGTCTTGCCCCTCCCTCCGGCGGGCTTTAGGACCTGGCTCCCTTCCCGGGCTCCCCGCTGTGCCGCGCTCCTGTACATTTGAACTTGGCGCGCGCGCCCAGCCGGTGACTTTCCTTCTGACCGTTTCCCCGCTTCCTGATGTGGGCGTTGCCAAACCTAACTCCTCTCCTCCCTCTGGTGGTGAGGACACTGGTCCCGACTCCTGGGACTCCCCCTCCCCACTGCGCTCTGGTGGAGACGCTGGTCCTGATCTCCAACTGCTGCTCAGGGACTCCCCGCTGGCCCCTTCCTCCTGGGGCTTCCCCCCTGGAGCCCCCCTCACTCTGGCCACCGGCGCTCCCTTCTGTGAGTCCTCCGATTCGCTAGAGAGGCTTGTGGAATAACTCTGGCCACTGTCACTGCCTGCGCCCCCCTCGTACTCCTCCTCCTCACTCTCCATTTGCTCCCCCTCCTGTGTCTCTCCTTCTGAACCCCTGACAGTCACTTTTCAATCCTTCATTTGCATACAAAACTATCCAATCACTGAACGTCACTTTTCGATCCTTCATTTGCATAACTATCTACAGTATCCCCCAGCTGGCCCAGGGTGAGAACGTCAGTACATAACATTCGCCACCTAAGCCTCTACCACCTGCTCCTCTCCCGCTGCCGCTGCTGACTCCGCCGCCTGAATCTCCACCACCTGCGCCTCTCCCACTAGTTCCTCCGCCTCCTGAACCTCTACCGCCTGGACCTCTGCCGCTGCGGCTGGTGCCTCTGCCACCTGAGCCTCTACTGCCTGCACCTCTGCCGCTGCCGCTGTTGCGTCTGCCGCCTGAATTTCTACCACCTGCGCCTCTACTACTGCCGCTTGTCCCGATTGCCCCCTGAGCCTCTATCACTTGCGCCTCTGCCGATGCCGCTGGTGCCTCCGCAGCCTGAGAATCTACCGCCTGCACCCCTGCCGCTGTTGCCTCCGCTGCCTCACCCACCTGTACCTCTACTGTTGCCGCTAGTGCCTCCGCCTCTGCCGCTAATGCTGGTGCCTCCGCCACTTGAGCCTCTACCGACTGGGTCTCTGCCGCTGGTGCCTCTGCCACCTGCGCCTCTGCCCCTGCCACTCCTGCCGATGCCACTGGTGCTTCCACCACCAGAGTTTCTACCGCGTGGGACTCTGCCTATGCCGCTGGTGCCTCCGCAGTCTGAACCTTTACCTCCTGGGCCTCTGTCGCTACAGATGGCGCCTCCGTCAGCTCAGCCTCTACCGCCTGGACACTGCCGCTGCCGATGGTGCCTCCGTCGCCTCAGCCTCTACCTCTAGTGCCTCTGCCGCTGCCGCTTGGGCATACCTGGGCCTCTTTCGTTGATGCTGGTGCCTCCGCCGCCTGAACCTCTACTGCCTTGGCCTCTGCCGGTGCTGCTGGTGCCTACGCCAACAGAGTCTCTACGGCCTGGGACTCTGCCACTGCCGCTGGTGCCTCCGCCGTTTCATCCTCTACCGCCTGGGACTTTGCGCCTGCCACTGGTGCCTCAGCTGCCTCAGCTTCTTCCGCCTGCGCCTCTCCCACTGCCGCTGGTGCCTCCGCCGCCTGAACCTCTACCGCTTGCGCCTCCCCTGCTGCCGCTGGTGCCTCTGCCACCTCAGCCTCTACCACTTCCGCTGTTGCCTCTGCCACCTGAACCTCTACCACCTGCGCCTCTTTCGCTGCCGCTGGTCCCAATCACCCCCTGAGCCTCTACCACCTGCGCGTCTGCTGCTTCCACTGGTGCCTCCTTCACCTGAGGCTCTACCACCTACACCTCTGCCGCTGCCACTGGTGCCTCCGCCGCTTGAGCCTCTACCACTTGCGCCTCTCCCGCTGCCGCTGATGCCTCCGCCGCCTGAGCCTATACCACCTGCGCCTCCGCCGTTGCCGCTGGTGCCTCCGCCGCCTGAACCTGTACCACCTGTGCCTCTTTCGCTGCCGCTGGTCCCAATCACCTCCTGAGCCTCTACCACCTGCGCCTCTGCTGCTTCCGCTGGTGCCTCCACCGCCTTAGTCTCTACCGCCTGCACCTCTGCCTTTGCTGCTGGTGCCTCCTCTGCCCCAGCCACAAGCACCTGTGCCTCTGCGGCTGCCGCTGGTGCCTCTGCCGCTTGAGCCTCTATCGGGCCTCTGATGGTCCCTCTGGTGCCTCCTCCATCTGAACCTCTAGGGGCCAGATGAACTGCATCCAAAAGTATTAAAAGAACTGGCAGTTGTGATCTCAGAACTACTGGCAGTCATCTTTGAGAATTCCTGGAGAACAGGCGAAGTCCCGGCAGACTGGAGGAGGGCAAATGTTGTCCCTATTTTCAAAAAGGGGAAAAGAGAGGACCCAAATAATTACCGCCCAGTCAGTCTGACATCAATACCAGGGAAGATTCTGGAGCAGATCATTAAGCAAACAGTCTGTGAGCACCTAGAAAGGAATGCTGTGGTCACCAACAGTCAGCATGGATTTCTGAAAAATAAGTCATGTCAGACTAACCTGATCTCATTTTTTGACAGAATTACAAGCCTGGTAGATGAAGGGAACGCAGTGGATGTAGCCTACCTTGATTTCAGCAAGGCATTTGACAAGGTGCCCCATGATATTCTTGTAAAGAAGCTGGTAAAATGCGGTCTTGACTATGCTACCACTCAGTGGATTTGTAACTGGCTGACTGACCGAACCCAAAGGGTGCTCATCAATGGTTCCTCTTCATCCTGGAGAAGAGTGACTAGTGGGGTGCCACAGGCTTCAGTCTTGGGCCCGGTCTTATTCAACATCTTTATCAACGACTTGGATGATGGACTCAAGGACATCCTGATCAAATTTGCAGATGACACCAAACTGGAAGGGGTGGCTAACACCCCAGAGGACAGGATCACACTTCAAAACGACCTTGACAGATTAGAGAACTGGGCCAAAACAAACAAGATGAATTTTAACAGGGAGAAATGTAAAGTATTGCACTTGGGCAAAAAAAATGAGAGGCACAAATACAAGATGGGGGACACCTGGCTTGAGAGCAGTACATGTGAAAAGGATCTTGGAGTCTTGGTTGACCACAAACTTGACGTGAGCCAACAGTGTGACGCGGCAGCTAAAAAGCCAATGCAATTCTGGGCTGCATCAATAGGAGTATAGCATCTAGATCAAGGGAAGTAATAGTGCCACTGTATTCTGCTCTGGTCAGACCTCACCTGGAGTACTGTGTCCAGTTCTGGGCACCACAGTTCAAGAAGGACACTGACAAACTGGAACGTGTCCAGAGGAGGGCAACCAAAATGGTCAAAGGCCTGGAAACGAAGCCTTATGAGGAACGGCTAAGGGAGCTGGGCATGTTTAGCCTGGAGAAGAGGAGGTTAAGGGGTGATATGATAGCCATGTTCAAATATATAAAAGGATGTCACATAGAGGAGGGAGAAAGGTTGTTTTCTGCTGCTCCAGAGAAGCGGACACGGAGCAATGGTTCCAAACTACAAGAAAGAAGATTCCACCTAAACATTAGGAAGAACTTCCTGACAGTAAGAGCTGTTCGACAGTGGAATTTGCTGCCAAGGAGTGTGGTGGAGTCTCCTTCTTTGGAGGTCTTTAAGCAGAGGCTTGACAACCATATGTCAGGAGTGCTCTGATGGTGTTTCCTGCTTAGCAGGGGGTTGGACTCGATGGCCCTTGTGGTCTCTTCCAACTCTATGATTCTATGATTCTACCACCTGGCCTCGGCTGCTACTGCTGGTGCCTCCACCATCTTAGCCTCCACAGCCTGTTCCTCTGCCTCGGCCACCAGAGCCTCTACTGCCTGAGCCTCTGCCGCTGCTGCGGGTACCTCTGCCACTTCAGCCTCTAGAGCCTGGGCCTCTGCCGCTGCTGCTGGTGCCTCCGCATCCTGAGCCTGTACCACCTGTGACTCTGCCACTGCCGCTGGTGCATTCGCTGCCAGATCCTCTACCGCCTGCTCCTCTCCCTCTGCCTCTGGTTCCTCCGCCACCTCAGCCTCTACCACCTACACCTCTGCCACTGGTGCCTCTGCTGTCTCAGCCTCTGCCATTAGCGCTGGTGCCTCCACAGCCTGAGCCTCTACCGCCTGGGCCTCTGCCGCTGCCACAGTTGCACCTGCCGCCTGAACCTCTACCAACTTCGCCACCACAGCCTCTACCACCTGCAACTCTACCGCTGGTGCCTTCGCCGCCTCAGCCTCTACCGCCTGCACCTCTGCGGCTGCCGCTGGTGCCTCTGCCGCTTGAGCCTCTCCTGGGCTTCTGATGGTGCCTCTGGTACATCCTCTACCACCTGGCCCTCTGCTGCTGCGGCTGGCGACTCTGCCTCGTGAATCCTTTGAGCCTCTGCCTCGTGAATGCCTTTGAGCCTCTACCACCTGGCTCTCTGCCGCTGCGGCTGGCGCCTCTGCCACGTGAATCTCTACCACCTGCGCCTGTACCGCCTGGGCCTCTTCCAGTAACACTTTTGCCTCCGCCACCTCACCCATTGACCCTGAGCTCTGCCGCTGCCGCTGGTGCCTCCGCCGCCTCAGCCTGTACTGCCTGCACTTCTGCTGCTTCCGCTGGTGCCTCCAATGCCTTAGCCTCTACCGCCTGCGCCTCTGCCTTTGCCGCTGGGGCCTCCTCCGCCTCAGCCACTAGCACCTGTGCCTCTGCCGCTGCCCCTAGTGCCTCCGTCGCTTGAGCCTCTACCGGGCCTCTCATGGTGCTTCCACCACCAGAGTCTCTACCACCTGGGCCTCTTTCGCTGCCGCTGGTGCCTCCGCCACATGAACCTCTACTGCCTTGGCCTCTGCCGATGCCGCTGGTGCCTCCGCCAACAGAGTCTCTACCGCCTGGGACTCTGCCACTGCCGCTGGGGCCTCCGACGCCAAAGCTTCTACTGCCTGGGCCTCTGCCACGTGTTCCTCTGCCGCTTCAGCCTCCAGAGCCTGGGGCCCTACCGCTGCGCTGGTGCCTCCGCAGCCTGAGCCTCTACCGCCTGTGCCTCTGCCTCTGCCACTGTCGCTGATCCTCTGCAGGCTGAGCCTCTACTGACTCGGCTTCTGCCGCTGGTGCCTCCGCCAACAGAGTCTCTACCACCTGGGACTCTGCCACTGCCGCTGGTGTCTCAGCCGTCTCATCTTCTACCGCCTGCGCCTTTTCCGCTTCCGCTGTTGCGACCGCCGCCTGAACTTCTCCCACCTGCGCATCTCCTGCTGCCGCTCATCCCGATCGCCCCTGAGCCTCTACCACCTGCGCCTCTTTCTTTGCCGCTGGTGCCTCCGCCGCCTCAGCCACTAGCACCTGTGCTCTGCCGCTGCCACTAGTGCCTGGGCCGCCTGAGCCTCTACCGCCTGCGCCTCTTTCTTTGCCGCTGGTGCCTCCGCCGCCTCAGCCACTAGCACCTGTGCTCTGCTGCTGCCACTAGTGCCTGGGCCGCCTGAGCCTCTACCGCCTGCACCTCTGCTGCTGCCGCTGTTGCATACGCCACCTGAACCACTACCACCTGTGCCTCTGCCGCTGCTGCCTCCACTACCAGAGCCTCTATCTCCTGCGCCTCAGCCGCTGCCACTGGTGCCTCCACCGCCTGAGTCTCTACCGCCTGCACCTCTGTCGCTGCCGCTGGTGTATTCGCCGCCAGATACTCTACCGCCTGGGCCTCTGACGCTGCCGCTGGTGCCTCTGCTGCCTCAGCCACTACCACCTGTGCCTCTGCCGCTGCCGCTAGTGCCTCCGCCCTCCTGAGCCTCGACCGCCTGCTCCTCTCACTATGCCTCTGGTGCCTCCACCGCCTCAGCCTCTGCCGCTACCGCTGGTGCCTCCACAGCCTGAGCCTCTACCGCCTAGGCCTCTGCCTCTGCTGCCTGAACCTCTACCACCTCTGCCACCTCAGCGTCTACCACCTGCACCTCTGCCGCTGGTGCCTCCGCCGCCTCAGCCTCTGCTGCTACCACTGGTGCCTCCACAGCCTGAGTCTCTACCGCCTGCACCTCTGCCGCTGCTGCTCTTGCACCCGCCGCCTGAACCTCTACCACCTCCGCTGCCTCAGCCTCTACCACCTGTGACTCTGTCGCTGCCGCTGATGCCTCCACCGCCAGATACTCTACCGCCTGGGCCTCTGCCACTGCTGGTGGTGCCTCCGCCGCCTCAGCCTCAGCCTCTGCCACCTGCACCTCTCCCACTGCCGCTGTTGCCTCCGCCGCCTAAACCTCTACTACCTGTGCCTCTGCCGCTGTCGCTGGTGCCTCCTCTGCCTCAGCATCTACCGCCTGTGCCTCTGCCGCTGCCGCTGGTGCCTCCACTACCAGAGCCTGTATCGCCTGCGCCTCAGCCGCTGCCACTGGTGCCTCCACCGCCTGTACCTCTACCACGTGGGCCTCTGCTGCTGCTGCTGGTGCCTCCGCATCCCGAGCCTGTACCACCTGGGCCTCTTCCAGTAACACTGGTGCCTCCGCCACCTCAAACATTGAGCCTGAGCCTCTGCCGGTGCTGCTGGTGCCTCCGCCGCCTCAGCCTCAGCCTCAGCCTCTACCACCTACGTCTCTCCCGCTGCCGCTGGGGCCTCCGCCGCCAGAGCCTCTACTACCTGGGCCTCTGCAGCTGCCACTGGTGCCTCCGCCACTGCAGCCTATTTTTTAAAAAAAATTTAATATATATTTTTATTGTTAAAATAATTCAACATTAATACACATACAAACATACATTTCATGCAACATACCTACCTACATACAACACACCTACACTCAATCCCACAGATAATTCCCATCACCATCCACCACCCCTCAGCCTTTGTGTTAGACTTCCAATCTACTCAATTGCAATTTCTTTCCACTTCTATTACTTTCTTTCACACACCTTTAACCTAATTTCATACTTCTTTTTCTATTACACATTGTTATCCATCTTATTTAGTATTCCAATATTTGAAACGAAACTTGTTTATTCTAATAGGAGTCCTGATTTTTCAATATAATTTTGCAAGTATCTTTTAAACACCTTCCAGTCCCTGTCTGCCTTCTCTTTTGAGACCCTTCCAATTTCTCCCATTGTTTTGGATATATTGTAGTACTCCAATAATTTGGCAAGCCACTCTGTCTTTGTTGGTACAGTACCTTGTGGCTACTGTTGCATATAAATATAAGGCCTTGTCTTCTTCCTTTAGGCTTCCTGGTATTATTCCCAATAAAAAACCTTCTGGTGTTTTCCTAAATGAATATCTGAACATTTTTTTCATTTCGTTATATACTGTTTCCCAAAATTGTTTGATGTTTAAACAATTCCACCATATATGTATCATAGTACCTTTTCCAGTGTTGCATTGCCAGCAGACATCGCTACAATTTTTATTCATTTTTGCTATTCTTTCAGGTGTTAAATACCATCTGTGTTGCATTTTGAGATATTTTTCTTTCAATATATAACACATAGTGAATTTCATATCTTCTGTCAGGGAACTGACATCGGAGCCAGAAGTGGAGGCAGGGGAAAGGGATGAAGTTGGGTCAAAAGGTCGGGCCGGGGTGGAGGGGGTCCTGGGGGGGAGGTGGATGTCAGGGAACTGCCATCGGAGCCAGAAGTGGAGGCAGGGCTCCCAAGCGATGCCAGAGAAGGGCCAAGCAGGGAGAGAGGGGACTCATCAGCTGGGGAAGGAAATCAGCGTAACACCAGGGATAAAGGGGGGCGGATGGGGGAATCGGAGAGAGGGCTCCAGGACTCTTCGCTGGAGACCAGCGGGGAGAGCACAGGTCCTCCGCTACCCACACCCACCCTGCGCAGAAGACTTCCGCGCAGGGAAAGTAGGCGTAGACTTGGCCTCAAAGAACTTCTTTGCTGGAAGAAGTTCAAGAAACGCTCACTGATGGATTCTGCTAGCGACTGAACAGCCACGAAGTGAAGGGCTGTCCAGCCAGGAAAGGTTTAACCAGGCTACCTAGCCAGGAGTGGCGGCAACTTACGCAAAAGCAACCCCATATAACCATTACAGCAATCCATCAGTCCCTGACATTGCTTGTGCACAGCGACGGCAGGCAGCACCATGAGCCAAACCGGAGGAGCAGGAGCCACGGAGCCAGCAGCTGGAGTGCAAAATCTGGTGGAGAGGAACCGAGATTTAGAACAGCATGTGGCTCTGCTGACGGCGCGGCTAGACGAAAGGCGGACCCAGGATGCACAGGTCAGACTCACCCCCGTCGTAAGGAAGGTACCGGGACTGGTACACAGGTTTGGGGGGAAGCCCCAGGACTATAATGCGTTCCGAACGGAAATAGAGTACGCTTTGGAACTGCAGCATAATGACTTTGCTGATGATGGGGAAAGGGTAGCCTATATTGTCGGGCATCTACAGGATGGGGCCCGGGAATGGATCAGGCCCCTAATGGCGACGCAAAATGCTGCCTTGAAGGACCTTAGGAAATTTTTTGGCGCGATGGATGCAATGTATTCCAGTGAAGTGGAGCAAAATGTGACTCGCCGGGAATTAATGCAGGGGAGCCAATCAGTTAGAGACTACTGGTCGCGTTTTGCGATGCTGATCCACCGGCTCGGGTGTGATATGGACTCTGAGCCCATTCAAATGTTGTTCCGGAGGCGGCGCGAACGGCAATGGTGGTCCTCCTAACTCTGTGAGGAGGAAGCTCCGCAGAAACGGGTCGTACGCTACAGCAAAGCGGAGACCCGCACCGAAAAACCTCAGGCAGCAAGAGCCTGAGGACGTGGGACTCGGCGGGTGCCAGAAGCGGCCCCTGAAACGGAGAGGAGACCCCGTAAGGAGCCTCTGAACGTGGAGGGGGTCGCGGCACTGTGAGTCGATCGCTATTCTGCTGAGCGAAGCCGCGCAGCTGCTGTCGGTGAGCGCTGACCTTTCTTCCTGGAAATTTTTGAATTAGAAGGCAACGATCCGTGAGTAAGAAAGGACTCTTATAACCTGAACTTAAAATTGATGGAAATTTGGCTAAAAGCGGAGCGAGGAAAACAGGAAGTCCGTCTTCCGCTGCTATTTAAATTTCAAAGCAAAAGAGCTGGAGGTGGAGTCGTTAAGGAGGCTTTTAAACTGATTGTTTCGAGCATCCATTGAAGTTGTTTTTAGGTAAAGAAAAGACTTAATCTTTCTACATGACTTATTTCTATTTGGACTGTGCTTATCCTCTTCTTTTGGAATTATAAACCACTGATTGCGAAGCCCAGGTACTTGGGCTGCCAGGATAACAGAGCTGTCAGTTTGCAGACTTAGCTACTTTATTTCTGGACTTGTAACAATTCGAGGGTATTTGGACTTGCTACTTTGAAACATCAGCCGGTACCTGTCAGAATTAATGCAACACTGTTAATACCAACTCTGCTAAACATCAGCCACTGAAGGTCTTTGCATAAATTGAACTTTATTTTATTGGCTTTTTCTCTTTTGATCCGGCTTCTCTCATCAAGAACTTTTAAGCTCCCTCTAGAGGACTTTGGATTTATAGCAGAGACATTATTTTACTTTCTCTTTCCTTTCCTCCTATTTGACGGTTTGCTCTGGGGCTGTTGCATTCTCATGGGAACATCCGAATTTGACCTTGACTTAGAGATAAACTTGGAATGAGCGGCGCAAGAAGAAGAGGACCAAGAACTAGACCAACAACCTTAACCTCAGCCTTACAGACACGTAGATCTTCTGTACCTATTTTGCCCTCAGCAGGGGAAGAAGCAACTGTGCCTGTTCTGCCGTTGGCAGGGGAAGAAGAAACAGAGCAGCTTCAGTTGGAAGATATGGCCACAGGAGCAACTGCTTCAATTTTAGAAAAAATATATGAAAAATTGGAATCTTTGGATAAGAGAGTGGAATCTTTGGATAAGAAAGCTGATGAGCAAACAGCCAAAATTGACCAAAATACAGCTTGCCTAAATAAAATAACTGGGCAGGTGGCACAGAATGTACAAGCAATTGGACAGTTAACTGAGGCTACTATAGAAAATCGTAAATTGGCTGAGGCAACTAGCCAAAAAGTTGAAAATTTAGAACAAGAGGTAAAACCATTCTGCAAACAAGTTGAAGGGCGTCAGACGTATCTGTCCATGTTAGAATTGCGGAATCGGGAAAGTAATCTCAGGTTAAGGTCAATACCAGAAATTGAAGAAGGCAACTTAGCTGAGTTCCTGACTAAATAATTTTCCAAGTTCTGGCCTATCCAGGACGAAAAGGACTTTAAAATTGTATCGGCTTTTAGACTTGGAAAATTTGCAAAGAAAGATAAGCCCAGAGACTGTTTGATAATTTTGAGATCGAGGGAGGAAAGGGACAAGATATTAGGCTTACACTACGAAAAATCACTGGATATTTCGGACAAAAGTGTTGAAATTTACAAAGATATCCCGAAACAGCTGTTGGACCTTAGATCCGCCTACCTTGAACTGGTTAGACTGCTAAGGAGCAACTCAATCATCTTTAGGTGGGAATTTCCCCAGGGACTATCTTTCACCTTCAGAGGGAAGAAGGTCAAAATCAAAACACTTGAGGATAGAGATAAATTTCTGATTGCTTACGGAGAGGATCTTCAGAAAGGAATTGAAACACCCTTTGGGCCTGGAGCATCGGCTGTACCTCTACCTCCGGAACCTGGAGATTCAGAAAAGAAGATACCATCACCAGAACAATAACAGATTTACCCAGGATGTCTCTGCAACTTTTGAGCTGGAACATTCATGGTTGCAACTCCCCGGAAAAAAGGAGGAAGATATTCCACATACTACAAAAGGAACAACTGGACATTATTTGTTTGCAAGAAACACATGTGACTAGGCTCCACAGAAAAGTGCTAATTAATAAAAGATTAGGCCAAGAATTTATCTCTTCGGATCGAGTAAAGAAGAGAGGAGTGGTGATCTATGCAAAGGAGAGCCTGTCACCTAAACTCCTATTTAAAGATGAACAAGGAAGAATTGTAGCAATTGAGATACAACACCAAGGAGAGAAGTTTTTGATATTAGGAATCTATGCACCAAATGAGGGGAAATCAGAATTTTACAAGAAGTTGCATGAGAGTGTCCTGGACTATCTGGACTATGATAACATCATTATTGTCAGGGGTTCAGAAGGAGAGACACAGGTGGGGGAGCAAATGGAGAGTGAGGAGGAGGAGTACGAGGGGGGCGCAGGCAGTGACAGTGGCCAGAGTTATTCCACAAGCCTCTCTAGCGAATCGGAGGACTCACAGAAGGGAGCGCCGGTGGCCAGAGCAAGGGAGATTCCAAGGGAGAAACCTCAAGAGGGAGGGGCCAGCGGGGAGTCTCTGAACAGCAGCTGGAGATCAGGGCCAGCGTCTCCACCAGAGCGCAGTGGGGAGGGGGAGTCCCAGGAGTCGGGACCAGTGTCCTCACCACCAGAGGGAGGAGAGGAGTCAGGTTTGGCAACACCCACATCAGGAAGCGGGGAAACGGTCAGAAGGAAAGTCACCGGCTGGGCGCGCGCGCCAAGTTCAAATGTACAGGAGCGCGGCACAGCGGGGAGCCCGGGAAGGGAGCCAGGTCCTAAAGCCCGCCGGAGGGAGGGGCAAGACTCAGGAGGCTCCGCGTCAGAGGAGTCCAGGAAGGAGGGAACCCCAGAGGGCAGAAGGACCCAGCGCAGGAAAGAGCAGCGCAAGAGGTGGAGCCGGGCTAGAATCTTAAACTGGTGTGGGTGGAGCAGTGAGTCAGAGGGGACTTAGCCGGTCTAGCGTTAAGACGTGGGCCTGCGCGCCCAGAGCTTGGAAATGGAAACTAAACTTCAATAAAGACTTTTGTATATAATATCCACTGGGCGTTGGTCCTCTGTGAGCTGGGACCTAGCGGCAGTCCTGACAGTAAGTCCCCTCTCCATTTTCACCAATTTTGCAACCTCGTGGAGTGCGGGAAAGCAGCGAGGGGTGAAGATTGGTGCTTCGCGAGCTCACGAAAAACAGGGAAATGACTACCGAAGAGAGGATAGCGAGTTTGCAAAACGCAGTGACGCAGTTGACTGCAGAAATTGCGGCTTCCAGAAAGAAAGAAGAGGAAGCAGCTGCTGCCTGCCAGGAGAGGAGCCGATGGAGATAGGTGGTGCTAAGGCTCACTCCACAGTCGGAGCCCTAACTCCGGGAGCAGTCAAGATGAAGCCTCCTAGAGGAACCAGGAAGTGCTACATCTGCGACAGTGCTCAGCATATGGCAAAAGAGTGTCCCCAGCGGTTTCACAAGCATACTGCAGCCGCAGCGACAGTAACAGACGCAATTCAGCAGAGGGAGTCGCAGCAGGAAAACTCCACTGTCTGGCTGGAGATGGCGTCTCTGGGGACCAGCCAGACAAGTCAGTGAAGCAATCCCCAGGGATCTTACAGCCCACCGACCCCCTCCCACCCAAACCAGTAGTGCAGCTCACCGCATCCCTTCAGCTCCCCAATGGGCTACTTGTGGAAATTCCCATCACCGTCGACTCGGGGAGCAATGCAGATTTTATAGACATGCAGTTCCTCCAGCAACATGGCATAGCCCTTCTGCCAGCGGCGGTACCTCTGAAAGTCGTCACAGTGGACGGCAGGGAGCTACTGGGAGGGCAAGTGCTACAGCAGACGCCGCCAATGGTGATGCGCATTGGAAACCACCGTGAGGTCATCAGCTTCAACGTCACCCGCCTGTCAGACACGCCCATAGTGTTGGGCATGAGTTGGCTGGATAGGCACAGCCCGGCATTAGCTTGGTACCAGCGGCAACTGACCTTCGGCTCCTCTTACTGCGCAGAACACTGCATCCTGGCGGACTTGGAAGATGAGGGGCACGAGGATGGACCACAGCTGAACTTGGGCATGTTGCAAGTGGTGCCTAACAAATACAAGGAGTTTTTGGAGGTCTTCTGCGAGAAAGAGGCGGATAAGCTGCCACCCCACAGACCCTACGACTGCAAGATCGACCTCCTGCCCGGGGCGACGCTCCCGACGGGGAAACTGTACTCCATGTCTGAGGATGAATTGCAAGAGCTCAGGGAGTTCATAGATCACAACCTGAAGCGGGGATTCATCCGGGAGTCCAAGGCGGCAGGAGGCAGTCCCGTGTTCTTTGTAAAGAAGCGGGACACGCCCCAAAAGAGGCTGGTCGTTGATTTCCGCTTCTTGAACCTCAAGACCAAGCCCTCAGCATTCCCTATGCCCAAGATCGATGACCTGCTGGCGACGGTGAGGAAGGGTCGCATCTTTACCAAGTTGGATCTGCGCGGAGCGTACAATCTCATTCGCGTACGGGAAGGCGACGAGTGGAAAACAACCATGTTTCCGCCGCTGGGCACTTATGAATACAGAGTTATGCCTTTTGGATTAAAAAATGGTTCCCACTGCTTTCAAGCCTTCATGCATCATGTCTTGGCGGGTCTCCTCTACAAGAAGTGCGTCTGCTTCCTGGATGACATCCTAATCTTCTCGGAATCGCCGGAGGCTCACGAGAGAGATGTTAGGGAAGTTCTGCAGAGGCTGCGGGAGCACAGGCTGTACGCCAAGCTGGAGAAGTGCCAGTTCGACAAGACGGAGGTGGATTTCTTGGGCTACAAACTGTCCGACAAGGGACTGGCTATGGACGGTGCCAAGGTACGTGCAGTACTGGATTGGAAGAGCCCACGCAATAGGAAGGAAGTACAGAGGTTTGTCGGTTTTGCCAACTTTTATCGCAAGTTCATCAAGGGTTTCGCCATGCAGACAGCGGCCATCACCGACACCCTCAGTTCCAAGAAAAAGAGGTTCATCTGGACGGAGCAGGCAGAGCAGTCCTTTCAGAAGCTCAAGCAGCTCTTCGCTTCCGAAGAGAACCTACTGCACGTAAATCCCAGCAGTCCCATGAGAGTGGAGACGGACGCCTCAGACAGGGCCGTGGGAGCCGTTCTGTTGCAGCAAGACCACCAGGGGGACTGGAGGCCGTGCGCTTTCTACTCCAGAAAACTCAGCAAAGCGGAGCAGAACTACACCATTTGGGACAGGGAGTTGCTGGCCATACATGCAGCCTTCAAGGCGTGGCGGCACTTCCTCGTCGGAGCCAAGCACACGGTGCAGGTCCGCACAGACCATAAGAACTTGGAGTACTGGCGCACGGCGAGGTTCCTGAACCAGCGACACATCCGCTGGGCGGAGTTCTTTGCAGATTTCGACTTCAGAATTGAGTACATCCCAGGAAACAGCAACGTCTTGGCGGACGCGCTGTCCAGAAAACCGCAGTATCTGGAGGCAGAGGCACCGGCGGCGGCCAAGCACATTTTCACACCACAGGCGTGGGCATGCGCGTCAGCCACGGTGGACCTGGACGCGGTGCGCCGCGCGCTGCAAACGGACTCGTTCGCCCGAGCCAAGATGGAGGAGGTGTGCAGTGGCAAGGCGAGGGGCGACGAATTCCAAGTGCGAGACGGCCTGCTCCTACGCAAGGGAGTCCTCTACGTACCAGGAGACAGCCTCCGCGCGAAGGTCCTGCAACAGCTGCACGACGCGCCCAGCGCGGGGCACTTCGGCAAGGAGAAGACGGTGGACTTAGTAGCCAGAGACTTTTGGTGGCCTAAGATGCGGGGGGATGTCGCGGACTATGTCAATAGGTGCGACACCTGCCAAAGGGCTAAGCCTGTGCACCAGCCGCCGGCGGGCCTGTTGGAACCGCTACAGACACCGTTCGTACCGTGGGAGAGGGTAGCCCTGGACTTTGTCACAGATCTACCCAGCTCAAGGGGCAAGACGGCAGTGCTCGTGGTAGTGGACCTGTTCACCAAGATGGCCCACTTCATTCCGTGCGCTAAGGTGGCCACGGCCGAGCAGACCGCTAAGATGTTCATAGACCACGTGTTCAAGGTGCACGGCCTACCACGGTCTATTTTGTCCGACCGGGGGCGCCAGTTCATCTCCAACTTCTGGCAAAAGCTGATGGGATTCCTGAACGTCAAGGTCAGTCTGGCGTCGGCGAGACACCCGCAAACTAACGGGCAGGCGGAAAGGGTCAACGCCATCATGCAGCAGTACCTGAGATGCTACGCGAACCAGCAGCCATCGACCTGGGTGGACTATCTACCGTTGGCCGAGTTTGCCTACAACAACACGAAGCACGGGTCCACGGGGGTGACCCCATTTTTTGCCAACTACGGGAGGCATCCCAGAACCTTCCCGGGTCTGGACACAGTGCGGGAGGGGGAGCCACAGGGAGCAGAGGAAGTGGCAGCGGAGTTGCAGGAGATCCACGAGCAGCTCAGGAGGCAGTTAGAGTTGGCAAAACAGGCTTACAAAGTGCAGGCAGATCGACACAGGAGGGTTGGGGAGGACATCCAGGTGGGAGACTGGGTCTGGTTGGCAGCACAAGCAGTTCCAGCCAGATCGTTAGCCAAGAAGAAACTAGGGCACAAGCAGCTAGGGCCTTACCAAGTAGAGGCGCAGATCAACCCAGTGGCCTTCCGGTTGACACTCCCGGAGGGTTCCAGAATGCACCCGGTCTTTCATAGATCAGTGCTCACGCCCTACAGAGAGCCCCACAGGTTTCAAGCACCGGGGAAGGCGCCAGACCCGCTCAGAGAAGCGCCCAAGAAAGGGGGGTCGCCGAAAGGGGAGCCACTTAATGAAGCCACTGAGATTTTAGACTCAAGGTGGGGGGAGGACGGGATTGAATATCTTCTCGCCACGGAGGACACCCCGGCCAGCGCCAACAGGTGGGTGCCGGATTACGCAGTGGAAGAGCAGTTGCTCAAGGAAGAATTCCACACACTTTTCCCGCACAAGCCTATGCCGGCGGGCTTTTTCGAGGATTGTTTGTTCACACCCACACTCTCGGCCAGCACTTTCCGGGGTTTCTCGTCAGCTGAGGACTCGGCTCCGGGAGGCAGCTCTCCGGAGGGATCACTTTCAGGTTTTGGCACGGGGGGATCTTATTGGTGGGAGGACCAACCCGAAGTGGGCTGGCCCAGAGACATGCCGAAGGGGCCCTGGGAGGTGGACCCCCATCACACAACAGGGGGAGGAGGGCTCTTGGGTGATTTGGGGTCGAGCGCAGATTTCGAGCACACCGCGCAGGAGATGGAAGCGGAGGAGGTCGTCGTCGACGAGCCCATGGGGGACTTCCCGGACTTATCTCGATGGTTGCAAGCCTCAGGGGACGAGCTGTATCCTGGACTCACCCCTACAACAATGGAGCACCCGGAACCCGCACCGGAAGAGGGGGAGGGGGGAAGGGGGGGCTTCGAGGGGGGGATGGATGTCAGGGGTTCAGAAGGAGAGACACAGGAGGGGGAGCAAATGGAGAGTGAGGAGGAGGAGTACGAGGGGGGCGCAGGCAGTGACAGTGGCCAGAGTTATTCCACAAGCCTCTCTAGCGAATCGGAGGACTCACAGAAGGGAGCGCCGGTGGCCAGAGCAAGGGAGATTCCAAGGGAGAAACCTCAAGAGGGAGGGGCCAGCGGGGAGTCTCTGAACAGCAGCTGGAGATCAGGGCCAGCGTCTCCACCAGAGCGCAGTGGGGAGGGGGAGTCCCAGGAGTCGGGACCAGTGTCCTCACCACCAGAGGGAGGAGAGGAGTCAGGTTTGGCAACACCCACATCAGGAAGCGGGGAAACGGTCAGAAGGAAAGTCACCGGCTGGGCGCGCGCGCCAAGTTCAAATGTACAGGAGCGCGGCACAGCGGGGAGCCCGGGAAGGGAGCCAGGTCCTAAAGCCCGCCGGAGGGAGGGGCAAGACTCAGGAGGCTCCGCGTCAGAGGAGTCCAGGAAGGAGGGAACCCCAGAGGGCAGAAGGACCCAGCGCAGGAAAGAGCAGCGCAAGAGGTGGAGCCGGGCTAGAATCTTAAACTGGTGTGGGTGGAGCAGTGAGTCAGAGGGGACTTAGCCGGTCTAGCGTTAAGACGTGGGCCTGCGCGCCCAGAGCTTGGAAATGGAAACTAAACTTCAATAAAGACTTTTGTATATAATATCCACTGGGCGTTGGTCCTCTGTGAGCTGGGACCTAGCGGCAGTCCTGACAATTATGATGGGAGATATGAACGGTGTGGTATCAACCAACATGGATAAGTCACAAAATCAAAACATATCAAAAGATGGCAGACTACCTAAGACTTTTTTTGAACTGACTGACAATATGGACTTGATTGACATCTGGAGGACAAAAAAACCCCTGGGAAGAGAAGGAACATTCTTTTCTGAAGCCCAGCTGACATGGACAAGAATCGACCAAATATGGATATCTAGAGGCCTGGTACCGAAGACTAGAAAGGTGGAAATCTGCCCAAAAACCTGCTCTGACCACAATGCTGTAAAGATGGATATGACACTACTACCATCCGGCTCCTTTAGATGGAAGATGAATGACAACTTGTTTAGAGATCAGGAGATTGTCAAAAAAGCCCAAAAAGTTTTGAAGGATTATTTTGAGATAAATTTGAACACCACAGTGGAAAAAAGAATTATCTGGGACGCAAGCAAAGCGGTGATGAGGGGGTTCTTGATACAACAGAATGCTGTAAAGAAAAGGACACAAAAGGAGAAAAAAGATAAGATCTTGGAGAAGCCATAGAAGTGGTGCTAGAACTCCCGAATGGGCACCCAGTCAAGGTGAAGGGGCTGCTGGATTCAGGCAGCTCCTGCAATTTCTTCAGCAAGGACGTCACTCTGGAGCACCAACTCCACCTGCTGCCCCTAGATTTCCCCTTGCAAGTGACCACCATCGATGGCAGAGAACTTCTGGGAGGGGAAGTGACACACCAGACCCCACCAATGAGAATGAGGGTTTCCAGGCACACAGAGACCATTGCCTTTCACGTAGCCACACTGGCAGGACCCCCAATAATACTGGGGATGAGCTGGCTGGCACTGCATGATCCAGTACTGGCATGGCATCAGCGGACAGTCACCTTTGGGTCAGCTCACTGCTTGGAACACTGTCTGGGGGGGGGGGGGAACCCAAGGATGACCGTGGCCAGGGTGGCTGGGATGGCTGTGGAGCCAAAAGGGGAGGTGCCACCACAATATGCTGACCTGTAGGAGGTCTTCAGCGAGAAGGAGGCAGATAGACTACCCCCCCATAGGCCCTTTGACTGCCAAATCAACTTACTCCCAGGGGCTCAGCTGCCGGTGGGTAAACTGTATGCCATGTCTGACCGGGAAATGCAGGAGTTGCGGGAATTTATTGACAAGAACCTGAAAAGAGGTTTCATAAGAGAATCAAAGGCGGTGGGGGGCAGTCCGGTGTTCTTTGTGGACAAAAAGGATACTAATCAGCCTAGATTAGTCATAGATTTCAGGGCCTTCAACCTTCTATCAGAACCCGTGACTTTCCCAATGCCCAGGATTGACGACAGTTTAACACGGGTGAGGCAGGGGAAAATTTTTACCAAGCTGGACCTCAGGGGAGCGTACAATCTGATTAGAATGAGGGAGGGGGACGAATGGAAAACCACCATGTTCACCCCCCTGGGGGCCTTTGAGTACTTAGTTATGCCATTGGGATTACAGTCGGGCTCCGCCTGTTTTCAAGCTTTCATGCACCACGTGTTAGGGTCCCTGCTGTACAAGAACTGCGTAGCCTTTTTGGATGATGTCTTAATCTATTCGGACAATGAGAAGCAACATGTCAGAGACGTCAGAGAACTGCTAAAGAGACTGCAGAAGCACCAGTTGTGGGTCAAGCTGGAAAAATGCCAATTTCACACAAGGGAGGTCGAGTTTCTGGGGTACAAGTTGTCAGACAAGGGCCTAGCTATGGACCCCAGCAAGGTGCAGGCGGTGCTGGAATGGATGACCCCCAAAACCCGGAAGGACGTGCAGAGGTTCCTAGGGTTCAGCGACTTCTACCGGAAGTTCATCAGGAACTTCACCCACTTGACAGCGCCCATCACAGATTGTCTCAGTAGCAAAAAGAAGTTCGTCTGGACAGAAAGTGCCCAGCAATCCTTCGAAAGGCTGAAGAAGGCGTTCGCTTCGGAAGAGCAGCTCCTGCACGTGGATCTGCAGAAGCCAATGAGGCTGGAGACTGACACGTCAGACCGCATTTGGACGATGGAGACATCTGCTAATAGGGGCGCAGCACAAGATCCAGGTGTGTACGTGTCAGAGCTGCCCAAGGTCCCAGCTCACAGAGGACCAACGCCAGGTCGTTGTTATATACAAAAGTCTTTATTGAAGTTCAGTTTCTATTTCAAAGCCGTGACGCGCAGTTTAAGACTCTAGCCTTGCTCCACCTCTTCCTTAGCTCCTTCCTCCTCTGGGCCCTCCTGCCCGCTGGGGTCTCACCCTTTCTGGACTCTTCTGACGCTGAGTCCCCGGATTCACTCCCCACCTTCCGGCGGGCTTTAGGACCTGGTTCCCTATCCGGGCTACCTGCTGTGCTGCTCGCCTGTACATTTGAACTTGGCGCGCGCGCCCGCCCGCCCGCCCAGCCGGCAACCCTCCTCCTGACCGTTCCCTCGCTCCTGATGATCTCTCCCAGCGGCTGCATGTAAATGTTGAAAAGCATGGGGGAGAGGACAGAACCCTGGGGCACCCCACAAGTGAGAGCCCAGGGGTCTGAACACTCATCCCCCACCACCACTTTCTGAACACAGCCCAGGAGGAAGGAGAGGAACCACTGTAGGACAGTGCCCCCAGCTCCCAGCCCCTCAAGACGGTCCAGAAGGATGTCATGGTTGATGGTATCAAACGCCGCTGAGAGATCCAGCAGAACTAGGAAACAGCTCTCACCTTTGTCCCTAGCCCGCCGGAGATCATCAACCAGTGCGACCAAGGCAGTTTCAGTCCCATGATGAGGCCTGAATCCCGACTGGAAGGGATCCAAATGGTCCGCTTCTTCCAGGCGTGCCTGGAGTTGTTCAGCAACCACTCGCTCAATCACCTTGCCCAAGAATGGAAGGTTTGAGACTGGGCGATAATTGGCCATCGTGGCCGCATCTAAAGATGGTTTTTTAAGAAGCGGTTTAATAACCACCTCTTTCAGCGGGTCTGGGAAGGCTCCCTCACGGAGGGAAGCATTCACCACCCCACGAAGCCCATCGCCCAGTCCTTCCCGGCTAGCTTTTATAAGCCAGGATGGGCAAGGATCCAGGAGACAGGTGGTTGGCTTCACTCGTCCAAGCAGCCTGTCCACATCCTCGGAGGTAACAGATTGGAATTGATCCCACACAACTTGACCAGACAGGACTCTAGCACTCTCCCGCCCCGGCCCTGCTCCCACGGTGGAGTCTACTTCTTCCCGAATCTAAGCAATTTTATCTGCAAAAAAATTTGCAAAATCATTGCAGGAGAACATGTGGCCCGTACTGGGCCCCGATGTTACAGGTGGTTCCGCTAAATTGTGAACCACCTGAAAGAGTCTCCTGCTGCTGTTTTCTGCAGATGCAATAGAGGCGGTGAAGAAAGTCTTCTTCGCCGTCGCTATCGCCACTTGGTAGGCTCGACGTTGAGCTCTAACCTGTGTCCGGTCAGATTCGGAATGAGTTATCCGCCACCGGCGCTCTAGCCGTCTCAACGATTGTTTCATTGCCCTCAGATCCGTGGAAAACCACGGGGCTCTCCGGGCTCCATGCAATCGGAGAGGGCGCTTTGGAGCCAAACAGTCAATAGCCCTGGTTAACTCCACATTCCAGCGGGCCACCAGGGAATCGGCTGAAAGGCCATCAACATGGGATAAAGCATCCCCTACCACTCTCTGGAAACCATTTGGATCCATTAAGTGGCGGGTGCGGACCATCCGAATCGGTCCCACCTCCCTGCAGAGGGGATGGGTTGCAGAGAAGTCCAGTTGCACCAGGAAGTGGTCTGACCATGGCACTCCTTTCATTTCACTTTTACTTAGTGTCAGATCACCAACATCCGTAGAAGTAAACACCAGGTCCAAGGCATGGGTTGGGCCAGACTTATTCAGGGACAGCCCCATGGAGGCCATGCTTTCCACGAAGTCCCGAGCAGACCCTTGTAAGGTCGTGTCGGCATGGATGTTAAAATCCCCTAGGACAACCAAGCTAGGTGTCTCCAGGAGAACATCCGCCACGACCTGAAGCAGCTCAGACAGGGAATCCTTGGTGCAGCCGGGAGGTCGGTACACCAAAAAGAATCCTGTACTGCCCCTATTGCCCAACTTCCAGAACATGCACTCAGAAAACTGGGTCTTCCCAATAGCACGCCTGGTGCAAACTAATGACTTCCTAAAAATCACTGCAACCCCCCCTCCCCGCCCACATGACCTGGGTTGCTGTGCGTAAGAGAGACCTGGTGGACAAGCAGCGGCAAGGACAGGCCCATCTGCTTCATCCAACCAAGTCTCTGTTACACATGCCAGGTCAAGTCCTCCATCCATGATCAAGTCGTGGATGGCAGTGGTCTTATGAATCATTGACCTGGCGTTGCACAGCAACACTTTCAGGTCATGTGGGTATCCCTTGCTGATTCTTGTATCCATCCGGTCGGGACCAGACCCGGAGGCAGGGATAGTCCTCAGACAACGACTAAACCTGCCTCCTCTGTAATGACATGGTCTGGTCTTAGCGTAACTCCTCCTCCTACCCGTGATCACTGAGATCGGTTGTCCCAGTGCATTCCCCCCCTGTGAAACATATCCCAAAAATCGCAAAGCGAAGTGAAAGAATCTCAAAGATTGGAAAACTCATTGTTTTCCCCTTAATCTGCAGAGAAAAAAGACGAATAAGCTTATTTGGATTGATTTCAATAGGTTCTCTAGATAGTGTGCAAACAAAATCGCATTGCGGAGTGTCAGACTCTCCAACAAAGCAAAAGGGATTTTTTGCTTTCAAAGAAGACGACTAAGATAGATTTTGGTTGATTCACTTGGTTCTTTAGGTGTGCATGCATATTTATATACATGTGCAAGTATATTCTCCCAAAAATCGCAAAACGAAGTGAAAGAATCTCAAAGATTGGAAAACCCGTTGTTTTCCCCTCCATCTGCAGAGAAAGAAGACAAATAAGCGTATCTGGGTTGAATTCACTTCCTTAGGTGTGCAAGCATATTCACCCAAAAACCGAAAGAGAGGTGAAAGAAGCCCAAACAAAGCAAAACTTCGATTTCTTGCTCCATATGCATACAAAGGAGAGGAATAAGCCTTGATTGGGTGTCAGGGGCTCAGGAGAAGAAGCACAGGAAATGGAGAGCGAAGGGGAAGAATCTGAGGGCAGCATAGGAGAAGACGACAGTGGCCCGAGAGATTCCATGAGCCTCTCCAGCGAATCGGAAGATTCACAGAAGGGGGCGCCGATGGCCAGGGCAAGGGGGGTCCCAGGGGGGACGCGCCAGGAGCAAGGGGCCAGCGGTGACTCCCAGAGCAGCGGCTGGAGATCAGGACCAGCTTCCCCACCAGAGCGTAGTGGGGGGGGGAAGAATCCCAGGTATCAGGGCCAGCGTCTCCTCCAGGAGGGAGAGAAGATGAGTTAGGGCTGACCACGCCTCCATCGGGGAGCGAGGGAACGGTCAAAAGGAAGGTTGCCGACTGGGCGCGCGCGCCAAGTTCAAATGTACAGGCGAGCAGCACAGCAGGTAGCCCGGATAGGGAACCAGGTCCTAAAGCCCGCCGGAAGGTGGGGAGTGAATCCGGGGACTCAGCGTCAGAAGAGTCCAGAAAGGGTGAGACCCCAGCGGGCAGGAGGGCCCAGAGGAGGAAGGAGCTAAGGAAGAGGTGGAGCAAGGCTAGAGTCTTAAACTGGTGTGGAAGGGGAGGAGATTCAGATGGAGCTTCGGCGGTCTAGGGTTTAAGACGTAGAGCTGCGCGCTACGGCTTTGAAATGGAAACTGAACTTCAATAAAGACTTTTGTATATAACGACGATCTGGCGTTAGTCCTCTGTGAGCTGGGACCTTGGGGCAGCTCTGACAGTAAGCTCCGTCTCCAAAAAAAACCTTCGCAGCGTGAGTTGACGCAGCGAGGGGCAAAGCTTGGTGTTTTGCGAGCTCACGAAGATCGGGAAGGATGGGTACAGAGGAGAAAATGACAGCCCTGCAAGAAGCAGTCACGAGGCTTTCCATGGAAGTAGCAGCATCCAGAAAGAGAGAGGAGGAAGCAGCCACGTTCTGCCAGGACCTGCAAACCAGGTTGGAAATTTTGAGCAAGGAGGGGCGGTCAGGTGCCAAGCCGGAGGGGATTGGCCTCGGAAAGAGGGGGGGGCAGCCTCGTGTCTCATTTCGATGGGAGCCTGCAGCAGTATCCTAACTTCAGAGCAGACATAGTTTTCGCGCTCAAGTTGCTTCAGAAAGACTTTAGAGATGAGGAGGAGAAAGAAGGCTTCATACTAACTCATCTGCATGGGGAAGCTAAAGCGTGGCTGCGCAATCTTTGGCGCGACAATGATCCCGCCCTCCAAAATTCAGATGCCTTTATTAAGGCTATGGACGCTTGTTTTCAATCTGCAGTGGATGTGGACGTTGCCAGGAGGGAAATGCATGGACTGAAACAGGGCAAAGCCACTGTGAGACAATATCACTCCCGCTTTTTTGCGTTGGTTAATGCGCTGGGATGGGAAAAGGACTCAGCTGCCGTCCAAGACCTGTTCTGGGAGGGGCTGAATTGAGCTGTGAAAGATGAAATTGCGAGGGGGGAGAGACCCCAGAGCACTAAGGAAGTCGTCCAAAGAGCGCTGGCGATTGGGGTGTGTCTGGAAGAACGTCCTTGGAGCAAGGATGAAGGACGTTGGGGACGCACACCAGTCAGATCACCTCCTTTCTTTCCCAGAGAGACAGCGCGCGCCCAGTCCATGCCTCCACTGGGAGGGGGAGAAGAGCTGATGGAGATAGGTGGTGCCAGGGCTCAGACAGCAACCAGAGCCCAAACACCAGGAGCAGTCAAGGCGAAGCCTCCTAGAGGGAGCAGGAAGTGTTACATCTGCGACAGTGCTCAGCACATGGCGAAAGAGTGTCCCCAGAGGCTCCACAAGCACACTGCAGCCTCAGCAACAGTAAAAGGAGCAGCTCAGCAGGGGGAACAGCTGCAGGGAAACGACGGAGTCTGGCTGGAATCAGAGGCACTGGGGCCCAGCCAGGCGAGTCAGTGAAGCAGTCCCCAGGGATTTTACAGCCCACAGACCCCCTCCCGCCCAAACCAGTGGTGCAACTCACCGCATCGCTCCAGCTCCCCAAGGGACGCACCATGGAAGTCCCTATTACCATTGACTGTGGTAGTAATGCAGACTTTATAGGAGTGGATTTCATCAAGCAACATCGCATAGCGCTCTTACCAGCCACAATGCCCCTGAACGACGTCACGGTCGATGGCAGAGAGCTACTGGGAGGACAGGTGGTACAGCAAACACCGCCAATGGTGATGCAAATTGGAAATCACCGCGAAGTCATCAGCTTCAATGTCACCCACCTGTCGGACACGCCCATAGTATTGGGCATGAGTTGGCTGGACAGGCACAGCCCGGCATTAGCATGGTACCAGCGTCAATTGACCTTCTGCTCCTCCTACTGTGCAGAACACTGCATCCTGACTAGCCAGGAAGATGAGGGGCGAGAGGATGAACCACAGCTACACTTGGGCATGCTGCAAGAGGTGCCTGACAAGTACAAGGCATTTTTGGAGGTCTTCTGCAAGAAGGAAGCGGACAAGCTGCCTCCCCACAGGCCCTACGACTGCAAGATTGACCTCCTGCCGGTGGCGATGCTGCCGACTGGAAAACTGTATTCCATGTCTGAAGACGAACTGCAAGAGCTCAGGGAGTTCATAGATCACAACTTGAAGCGGGGATTCATCCAAGAATCCAAAGCAGTGGGGGGCAGTCCAGTGTTTTTTGTGAAGAAAAAAGACACGCCCCAAAAGAGGCTTGTAGTTGATTACCGGGTCATAAATTCGAGGACGAAGCCCACGGCATTCCCCATGCCCAAGATCGACGACCTGCTGGCGACGGTGAGGAAGGGTCGCATCTTCACCAAGTTGGATCTGCGAGGGGCGTACAACCTTATACGCATGAGGGAGGGCGACGAGTGGAAAACAGCCATGTTTACGCGGTTGGGCACCTATGAATACAGAGTTATGCCGTTTGGCTTGCAAAATGGCTCCCACTGTTTCCAAGCCTTCATGCACCACGTGTTAGCGGGTCTTCTCTACAAGAAGTGCGTCTGCTTCCTGGACGACATCCTGATCTTCTCGGAATCGCAGGAGGCTCACGAGAAGGACGTCAAGGAGGTCCTGCAGAGACTACGGGAGCACAGACTTTACGCCAAACTGGAGAAGTGCCAGTTCGACATGACGGAGGTGGATTTCCTGGGCTACAAGCTGTCCGACAAGGGACTCGCCATGGACAGCACCAAGGTCCGCTCAGTGTTGCACTGGAAGAGCCCGCGCAATCGGAAGGAGGTCCAGAAGTTCGTCGGCTTCGCCAACTTTTATCGCAAGTTCATCAAGGGGTTCGCGATGCAGACAGCGGCCATCACGGACACCCTCAGCTCCAAGAAGAAGAAATTCGTCTGGACGGACCAAGCGGAGCAGTCCTTTCAGAGACGCAAGCGTCTCTTCGCGTCCGAAGAACAGCTGCTACACGTCAACCCCAGCCGACCAATGAGGGTTGAAACGGACGCCTCGGACAGAGCGGTGGGGGCGGTCCTGTTGCAGCAAGATCCGCAAGGGGACTGGAGGCCGTGCGCATTCTACTCCAGGAAACTCAGCAAGTCGGAACAGAGCTACACCATCTGTTTGTGGGGCGGCATTGGTGGGGCCGAGAGAATTGGTGGATGGAACCCAGAACGATGAATACGCTCAAGATAAGCTCAGAGGACTTCGGGGAGGTGGAGAGAACACAGGGGGTTTTGAGGAAAGGAACGGAGCGTTGTATTATAAGGGGGCACTGTACATACCAGAAGGAGAATTGAGGGGTAGAGTGCTCAAACAATTGCACGACAGCCCCACAGCGGGGCACTTCGGGCATCACAAAACAATGTGGTTGGTTACCAGGGAGTTCTGGTGGCCCAAGGTGAGGGAAGACGTACGGGAATACGTAAGGGGATGCGACCGCTGCCAGAGGGCAAAAGGGGAGAGGCTGGCACCGGCGGGGCTACTGGAACCCTTACCCACACCAGAAAGGCCATGGGAGGCAGTATCCATAGATTTTATGACGGATCTGCCAAAATCCAAGGGGAAAACAGCTGTCATGGTGGTAATAGACCTATTGACCAAGATGTGCCACTTTATAGCCTGCTCGCATGCGGTCACAGCAGAAGAAACCGCCAAGTTGTTTGTAAAACATATTTTTAGGTTGCATGGCGCCCCCTTGAGGGTGGTCTCAGACCGAGGGAAACAATTTACTTCCAGGTTCTGGAGGAAGCTCATGAGCTTACTGCACGTGGAAGTCAATTTTTCGACTGCCCGACACCCAGAAACGAAGGGGCAGGCGGAAAGGGCGAACGGCATTCTACAACAATACCTGAGGTGTTATGTAAATGACAGAGAAAATGATTGGGTAGATAAGTTGGCTCTGGCAGAATTTGTCTATAACAACGCGGAGCATGTGTCCACAGGGATGAGTCCCTTCCTGGCAAATTATGGGTGTCATCCCAGGGCATTTCCAGGAGAGGGAGGGGAAAGATGGAGTGTCCCGGCAGCGGAACACTTTGTAGAAGAGATGGAAGCGATCCACAGGCAGCTCCAACTTAATTTAGAGAGGGCCAAAGAAGAATACAAGAAGCAAGCAGACAGAAACAGACGGGAAGGTGAAACCATAAGGGTGGGGGACCGGGTATGGTTATCCACCCAAGGGTTGCCGTTTAAGGGGGGATGTAAGAAATTGAAACCAAAAGGCTGGGGCCATTTGAGGTGATACAACAAGTCAACCCAGTGGCATTCAAACTTAGGTTGCCCAACCACATGAAACTGCACCCAGTTTTTCACAGGTCCTTACTGTCGCCGCACCGAGGGGGGCGGGAGTGGGGGAGACGTGAGAGGGAGGTCACTCAAACACCAGTGATAGAAGAAAGGGAACACAACAATCATGTGGCAGGAATCGTCGATTCCAGGTGGAAGGGGGATCGGGTGGAATATCTGGTAGAATGGGAAGGAGAACCGGAGGCAGAGAACACCTGGGTACCGGCAGAGGAGGTCAATGACGAGGTTTTAATAGAAACGTTTCATCAACGGTTCCCAAGGAAACCGCAGCCGGTAACACGGTTCAGGAGGGAATACTTAGGCACTACCGATGAGGAAGAGAAGTTCGAAGGGTTCCCAGAATCAGGGCTGGAAGAAGGTGTAGATTCCGATGAGGAGGAATACTTGGGGGGAGGAGACGGAAGTCAGTGGAAAGAAGTGTTTGAGTCCTCTGACGACGAGGAAAGTTCTTTCCGGGGTTTTCCGCCCTCACCGCCCGTGGAGGAGGGGGCGGGAGGGGGTGAAGGGGGCCCTGGAGGGGAGGTGGATGTCAGGGAACTGCCATCGGAAAGGCAGGCGGTGGAAGGGCTCTCAGACGCTAAGAGAGACTCAGCAGCAGAGGAAGGCACCAGCAGGGGGAGGGAAAGAGCTCAGAGAGAAAGTGAGTCGGAGGGAGGGCTCCGAGAGACTGCCAGCGAAAACAGTGGAGATGTCTCAGGACCCCCCATAGGTACACCCACTCCTCGCCGGAAACTGTCTCGCCGAGAATCCCGAAGACGTGTTTCCGTTAAGGAACTTTTATGTTGGAGCAGATTCCGCAAACGCCCACTGTCGGATTCTGCTAGCGATTGAGGGAGTCATGTTTAAGGGGGCTCCGCTTAAGGGAGAGTTTGAGGAACATGCCCAAGCTCTGAGGGACTAAGGTTTAACGCACAAGCAGCTCATCATCCCATCACAATTTATTATCGGGCAAATGGTAAATTTTTGCAAGCTTGCCTGGGGTCACCTGTAGATCATTTTCATAATATTCTCTCTTAAGGCATTACATGCCGTGAATTTCATACCTGTGGTCCACAACTGTTCCCAGTCAGCAAACATTATGTTATGTCCAACATCTTGTGCCCATTTAATCATAGCAGATTTAACCGTTTCATCCTGAGTATTCCATTTCAACAGCAGGTTGATAGTATCTTAGTTTTGGGATCTAACAGTTCTGTTTCCAATTTTGATTTTTCCACCTGGAAGCCAATTTTTTTGTCCAGATTGTAAGCCTCCCTTATTTGGTAGTAATGAAGCCAGTCTCACACTTTGTCTTTTAATTTCTCAAAACTCTGCAATTTCAATTTGTCACCTTCTTGTTCCAAAATCTCCCAATATTTCGGCCATTTGGCCTTCATATTGAGCTTTTTCTGAGCCTTCGCTTCCATTGATGATAACCACCTGGGGTTTTATTTTCAAGTAAATCTTTATATCTTATCCAGACATTAAACAATGCTTTCCTGACAATATGGTTTTTAAATGCTTTGTGTGCTTTAACCTTGTCATACCACAGATATGCATGCCACCCAAAAACGTTATTAAAGCCTTCTAAATCCAAAATGTCTGTGTTCTCAAGAAGCAGCCATTCTTTCAGCCAGCAAAATGCTGCTGATTCATAATAGAGTTTAAGGTCTGCCAGGGCAAATCCACCTCTTTCCTTTACATTGGTTAGTATTTTAAATTTTATTCTGGGCTTCTTGCCCTGCCAGACAAATCTAGAAATATCTCTCTGCCACTTCTTGAAACAGTCCATTTTGTCCAAAATTTGCAATGATTGAAACAAAAATAACATTCTTGGCAATACATTCATCTTTATAACAGCAATTCGACCTAGCAAGGATAGCTTCAGATTTGACCATATTTCTATTTTTTTAAAAAAATTATATTTATTAGCAATTTTTTAATTTAGTTACAATTCCAATAAACAATACCATATAACATATCTTTTAACATAATCTTCTTAACTTCTTTGGACTCCCTCACATTTCCCGCTCCTGCGTTCCTAACCAAGAAGGTTTTTCCAGCAAATTTATCCCCTTATTTCGATTCTTATTATCTAATTTTCCAATATTATATCTCTAATTTTTAATATCCTTTATTCAAATCTAAAAGAATTAAATATAACTTAAAAATTTTCCAAAAGTTTATATTTTCTTAAATTTAACTTATCTTCATATATCACTTCCTCTATCTCAATGGTGCCCAATTGTTTACATTCTAGCATCCTCCTTAACATTCATATAATTTACAATATTTTTGTAGATAGATCTTGAATTTCTTCCAGTCTTCTTCCAACGTCTCTTCTCCCAGGTCTCGGATTCTGCCCGTCATTTCAGCCAGTTCCATATAGTCTGTCAGTTGCATCTGCCATTCTTCCAGCGTGGGTAGATCTTGGGTTTTCCAATACTTAGCGATAAGTATCCTTGCTGCTGTTGTTGCGTACATAAAAAATGTTCGGTCCTTCTTTAACACCTTCTGGCCGACAATACCCAAAAGGAAGGCCTCTGGTTTCTTAGGGAAGGTATACTTAAATACCTTTTTCAGCTCATTATATATCATTTCCTAGAAAGCCTTCACTCTGGCGCAGGTCCACCAGAGGTGAAAGAATGTTCCTTCATTTTCCTTACATTTCCAACATTTGTTATCAGACAAGTGGTATATTTTTGCAAGTTTAACTGGGGTCATATACCATCTGTATATCATTTTCATAACATTTTCTCTCAGCGCATTACATGCAGTAAAATTCAGCCCAGTAGTCCACAACCTCTCCCAGTCCTCAAACATGATGTTATAACCAATGTCCTGTGCCCACTTTATCATAGCCGATTTGACCGTTTCATCTTGTGTATTCCATTTTAACAGCAAGTTATACATTCTAGAAAGTACCTTAGTCTTGGGCTCTAGAAGTTCAGTTTCTAACTTCGATTTTTCCACCTGGAATCCTAACTTTTTGTCAAGTTTAAAAACTTCTTTAATCTGAGCGTAATGCAACCAGTCTCACACTTTATCTTTCATTTTCTCCTGACTCTGCAACTTCCAATTATCTCCATCTTTTTCTAAAATTTCCCAATACTTCGGCCATTTGGCCTCCATATTGAGTCTTTTCCGGGCCTTAGCTTCCAATGGTGAAAGCCACCTTGGAGTTTTACTTTCCAATAAGTCTTTGTATTTTGTCCAGACATTAAACACTGCTTTTCTGACAATATGGTTCTTGAAAGTCTTATGAATTTTAACCTTGTCATAGCACAAATATGCATGCCATCCAAAGGCATTGTTAAATCCTTCCAAATCTAGAACATCAGTGTTTTCAAGAAGCAGCCAATCTTTCAACCAGCAGAAAGCTGCTGATTCATAGTATAGCCTTAAGTCTGGCAGGGCAAAGCCCCCTCTTACCTTCGCATCAGTTAGTATCTTAAACTTAATTCTGGGCTTTTTGCCCTGCCAGACAAATTTGGAAATATCTCTCTGCCACTTCCGAAAGCATTCCATTTTGTCCACAATCTGCAAAGTTTGAAACAAAAACAGCATTTTTTGCAATACATTCATCTTTATAGCAGCGATTCGGCCTAACAAGGAAAGTTTCAGTCTCGACCAACTTTCTAAGTCTCTCTTAATTTCTGACCAGCATTTCTCATAATTGTCCTTAAAGAGACTCAGGTTTTTTGCTGTTATGTTTACCCCTAGGTACTTTACTTTTTTAACCACGATTAACTCTGTCTCTTTCTGAAACCTTTCTGACTCTGTAACTGTCAAGTTTTTTCCCAATATCTTAGTTTTCTGCTTATTCAATTTAAATCCCGCCACCCGACCAAACTCTTGGATTAATTGTAGTACTCTTTTCGTACTGGGTTCTGGCTCCTGTAAAGTCAAAACCAGGTCATCTGCAAAAGCTTTAAGTTTGTACTGTTTCGCTCCGACCTGAATTCCTTTAACCAACTGGTCTCCTCTAATCATATTCAAGAGCACCTCCAGGACTGAAATAAATAACAATGGGGAAATAGGGCAGCCTTGTCGCGTCCCTTTCTCAATTTTAAACTCTTCTGTAACCACATTGTTAACTATCAATTTAGCCTTTTGTTCTGAATAGATTGCATCTATCCCATTTTCGAACCCCCGACCCACTCCCATCCCTTCCAAATTTTTCTTCATGAATTTCCAAGATATATTGTCAAAGGCCTTCTCCGCATCTATAAAGATTAGCACGGCTCTTGTATTAATGTTTGTTTGCAAGAGTTCCAAAATGTCTATAATATTCCTTGTGTTAGCAAACAACTGTCTACCTGGGAGAAAGCCTGCCTGGTCCTTGTGAATTACTTCATTTAAAACTTTTTAAAGTCTCCTTGCTAAAATGTCTGCAAATATTTTGTAATCCACATTTAAGAGGGAGATGGGACGGTAGTTCTTATGTTGTGTTTTTTCCATTTCCGATTTGGGTATCAATGTGATAAAGGCCTCTTTCCACGATTCCTGGCGCCTTCTTCCCCTCCAAAATTTCATTTATTTTTTTTAATAATAATTTTTATTGGTTTTTTAACAAAAAGACAAACAAAACACAAAACAAAAAGATATAAAAAACATTTAAAACATGACTTCCCCATACCTCCCTTTCACTGCATCCTTGTTTTACAACTCTTTAGCAACCCTTCAGTCAATTTCTCTAGTAGTTTTCTTTAAATTTCCTTAATGTTAATGTTTACAGCTGTAATTCTCTATTTCTTACCCCCAGACATCTTATCAGTCCTCAATTTTACAACAATTTTTAAGATATATTTTAAATTTCTTCCAGTCCTCTTCCACTGTCTCTTTCCCCTGGTCACGGATTCTGCCGGTCATCTCTGCCAGTCCCATAAAGTCAATCACCTTTGTCTGCCATTCTTCCAGAGTAGGTAGTTCTTGCATCTTCCAATACTTTGCCAACAGGATCCTTGCTGCTGTGGTCGCATACATAAAAAAAGTCCTATCCTTCCTTGGCACCAACTGGCCAACCATGCCCAAGAGAAAAGCCTCCGGTTTCTTTATAAATGTCCACTTAAGGACTTTTTTGATTTCATTATAGATCATTTCCCAAAAGGCTTTAATCTTTGGGCAGGTCCACCAAAGATGATAGAAGGTACCTTCAGACTCATTACATTTCCAACATTTATTATTGGGCAAATGGTAGATTTTTGCAAGCTTGACTGGGGTCATGTACCACCTATAGATCATTTTCATTATGTTCTCTTTTAAGGCACTACATGCCGTAAACTTAATGCCGGTGGTCCATAACTGTTCCCAGTCAGCAAACATAATGTCATGACCGATATCCTGTGCCCATTTAATCATAGCTGATTTAACCGTTTCCTCCTGTGTATTCCATTTCAACAGCAAGTTATACATTCTAGATAGATTCTTAGTATTGGGTTCTAGCAGTTCTGTTTCTAACTTTGACCTCTCCTTCTGAAATCCTAATTTCCTGTCCTGCTTAAATGTCTCATTTATCTGATAGTAATGTAACCAATCTCGAACTTTAAACTTTAGCTTCTCATGACTCTGGAGTTTAAACTTTTCGCCATCTTGTTCTAGGATTTCACAATATTTTGGCCAGTTAGGTTCCATATTTAATTTTTTCACCGCCTTGGCTTCCATTGGTGACAGCCACCTAGGGGTTTTACTTTCCAACAAATCTTTATATCGAATCCAAACATTATACAAAGCTTTCCTAATAATATGGTTTTTAAAGCCTTTATGCACCTTTACCTTGTCATACCATAGATATGCATGCCAACCAAAGTTATTATCATACCCTTCTAGGTCCAAAATGTCTGTGTCTTCAAGGAGTAGCCAGTGTTTCAACCAGCAGAAAGCCGCTGATTCATAATAGAGTCTTAAGTCCGGCAGGGCAAAACCCCCTCTATCTTTTGCATCAGTTAAGATCTTAAATTTTATTCTGGGCTTTTTGCCCTGCCAGACAAATTTAGATATATCTTTCTGCCACCTCTTGAAGCAGTCCATCTTGTCTAGAATCTGTAAGGTCTGAAATAAAAATAACATTCTAGGCAATACGTTCATCTTGATAACAGCAATTCGGCCTAACAAGGAAAGTCTCAGCCTAGACCATATTTCTAGATCTTTCTTAACTTCTGTCCAACATTTTTCATAATTGTCTTTAAATAAGTTCACATTCTTAGATGTTAAATTCACCCCTAGGTATTTCACTTTTTTCATTTTTTCCAAACCAGTTTCACTCTGAAATCTCTCTTTTTCTTCCATTGTTAAATTTTTTTCCAACACTTTCGTTTTCTGTTTATTCAGTTTAAATCCTGCTACTTGACCAAATATCTCAATTAATTCTAATGCTCTTTTGGTACTAGTGTCTGGCTGTTGCAACGTTAACACTAAGTCATCTGCAAATGCCCTTAATTTACAATGTTTAGCTCCGACCTGTATTCCTTTAACCAACTGATCCTTTCTAATCATGTTTAACAAAACCTCCAGGACAGATATAAAAAGCAAAGGGGATATTGGGCACCCCTGTCGTGTACCTTTTTCTATAGGTATTTCTTCCGTTACCACATTGTTCACTATTAGCTTTGCTTTTTGTTTAGAATATATTGCACCTATACCGTTTTCAAAACCTTGGCCTACCCCCATCCCTTGGAGATTCTTCATCATAAAACTCCAACAAATGTTGTCAAAGGCTTTCTCCGCATCCACAAAAATCAAAACCGCCTTTCGGTTAATGTCAACTTCTAATAACTCCAAAATGTCTATAATGTTCCTCACATTGTCTGACATATGTCTCCCTGGGAGAAAGCCAGCTTGATCTTTATGAATCTCCCCTATCAGTACTTTTTTTAGTCTTTTTGCCAAAATGTCTGCAAAAATTTTATAATCCACATTAAGTGGATTATAAATCCACATTAAGTGGATTATAATAGGGCGGTAGTTTTTAACCTGGTTCTTTTCAGTCTCTGTTTTCGGTATAAGTGAGATGAAAGCCTCTTTCCACGATTCAGGTGCCTTTTTCCCCTCCATAATTTCATTACAAACTTCCTTCAATGGTTGTATTAACCATTCCTTCAACGCTTTGTAATATCTAGCAGTCAAACCGTCTGGTCCTGGAGATTTTCCCAATTGCATGTTCTGAATGGCACCCTCTATTTCCTGATCTCACCAGCGAGAGGAGATGAGTCAGGATTGGCCACGCCTCCATCGGAGAGCGGGGAAACGGTCAAGAGGAAAGTTACCGGCTGGGCGCGTGCACCAAGTTCAAATGTACAGGCGAGCGGCACAGCAGGTAGCCCGGATAGGGAGCCAGGTCCTAAAGCCCGCCGGAAGGAGGGGCAAGACTCGGGGGGTCAGCGTCAGAAGAGTCCAGAAAGGAGGAAACCCCAGGGGGCAGAAGGACCCAGAGGAGGAAAGAACAACGGAAGAGGTGGAGTAAGGCTAGAGTCTTAAACTGGTGTCTAGGAGGCGGAGACTCAGATGGAGCTTCGCCGGTCTAAGCTCTAAGACGTAGAGTTGCACGCTGCGGTTTGGAAATGGAAACTAATCTTCAATAAAGACTTTTATACGTTATTACTGGCTAGCGTTGGTCCTCTGTGAGCTGGGACCTGGAGGCAACTCTGACAATTAATTTTACAGTGTCTCTGTAAATAGTCTTTAAATTTCTTCCAGTCTTCTTCCACTGACTCTTCTCCCTGATCTCGGATCCTGCCAGTCATTTCCGCCAATTCCATGTAGTCCATCACCTTCATCTGCCATTCTTCCAGAGTGGGTAGATCTTTTGTCTTCCAATATTTTGCGATAAGTATTCTTGCTGCTGTTGTGGCATACATAAAGAAAGTTCTATCCTTCTTTAACAGCGATTGGTCGACTATGCCCAGAAGAAAGGCCTCTGGTTTCTTCAAGAAGGTATATTTAAATACCTTTTTCAATTCATTATATATCATCTCCCATAAAGCCTTAATCCTTGGGCACGTCCACCGAAGCTGAAAGAATGTGCCTTCATTTTCTTTACATTTACAACATTTATTATCGGGCAAATGATAAATTTTTGCAAGCTTGACTGGGGTCATGTACCACCTGTAGATCATTTTCATAATATTCTCTCTTAAGGCATTACATGCCGTGAATTTCATCCAGTCAGCGAACATAATAATATGTCCAACATCTTGTGCCCATTTTATCATAGCAGATTTAACCATTTCATCCTGAGTATTCCATTTCAACAGCAAGTTATACATCCTTGACAGATTCTTAGTTTTGGGTTCTAACAGTTCTGTTTCTAATTTTGATTTTTCCACCTGGAAGCTAATTTTCTTGTCCAAATTATATGCCTCCATTATCTGATAATAATGGAGCCAATCTCGCACTTTGTTCTTTAGTTTCTCAAAACTGCAGTTTTAGTCTATCTCCATCTTGTTCCAAAATTTCCCAATATGTCTACTTCGAGTTTCAGGTTTGAAATTGTGGAGTTTAGACAATGAGATATGCTGCGTTTTTGCCCTCTGCTTTTTGGGGGAAGTTGTGGAAGCATACGTTGCACCTTCTATTGTGATCTTCAAGGTCTGTTAGTTTGATTCTCACTTCCATGCTTTCTCTTTCTTGATGGCTTTCCATGTCAGCTAATTTATTTTTCATATATGAGTTTTGCTCTGTCAGGGAACTGCCATCGGAGCCAGAGGGAGAGGGAGGGCTCCAGAGGGATTCCGAAGAGCGTCCCGGGAGGGAGAGAAGCAACCCATCTTCTGGGGAAGGAAATCAGCATAGCACCAGTGGAGAAGGGGGGCAGATGGGGGAATCGGCGAGGTGGCTCCATGACTCCTCACCGGGGACCAGCGGGGAGAGCACGGGTCCTCCGCTGCCCACACCCTCCCTGCGCAGAAGGCTTCCGCGCAGGGAGAGTAGGCGGAGACTGGGCGTCAAAGAGCTTCTTTGCTGGAAGACGTTCAAGAAATGCCCACTGACGGATTCTGCCAGCGATTGAGACAGCCATGGGTGAGTGGCTGTCCGGACAGAAAGGGTTCACTCAGGCAACCCAGCCAGGTGTGGAGCTGATTTACGCACGAGCAACCCCTAGAACCATTACAGCAATCCGTCAGTCACTGATGTTGCTTGTGCGCAGCCCCGGAGAGGCAGCATGATGAGCCAAACAGGGACAGCCGGAGAGACAGAGCAACCAGCTGCAGTGCGGAGCCTGGTCGAGAGGAACCGAGACTTGGAGACGCATGTAGCTATCCTGATGGTGCGGCTGGACGAAAGACGGGCTCAGGATGCACAGGTCAGACCCACCTCCATCGCAAGGAAGGTACCGAGGCTGGTACACAAGTTTGGTGGAAAGCCCCAAGACTACAATGCTTTCCGAACGGAAGTACAGTACCCTTTGGAACTGCAGAAATATGACTTTGCTGATAACGGTGAGAGGGTGGCTTACATTGTGGGGCATCTGCAGGATGGGGTGCGCAAATGGATCAGGCCCCTAATGATGCCTTGAAGGACCATAAGAAGTTCTTCCAGGGAATGGACGCAATGTTCTCCAGCGAGGTGGAGCAAAGTGTGAGACGGCGGGAACTGATGGGATGCAAGCAGGGGGGCCAGTCAGTCAGAAGCTACTGGTCGCGTTTTGCGATGTTAGTCCACCGGCTCGGGTGGGATCTGGACTCTGAACCAATACAAATGTTGTTTGAGGAGGGTCTGTCCCCCGAAGTGAAAGATGAGTTGTCCTGAGCACCCCGATCACGGTCGATGGATGAGCTAACAAAGGCTGTGCTGGCGATCGGCGTACGCCAGGAAGCGCGGGCTCAGGAGAAGTGGGAAATGAGAGGGGAACGTTTCCATGACTACCGCATTCCTGAAATACCGAGGGAGCCTTCCCAGGCAGCGGAGCCGATGGAAATTGATGGCGTGCGCGCAAGGTTTCAAACTCTGGTGAAAGTCGTAAATGGGAGGGAAAGGAGTGGAAAACTACCAAGAAGTGTTTCCTCTGCAAATGACCAAGACATTTTGCTAAGGTCTGCCCTCAACGAAAAGCCTGGCAAGGGGTGGGGGGGCTGCTGGCCACGATGAGAAGGGAGAGGAAGGGCAGGTGCAGGGAAACGACAACGCCTGGCTGCCAACCAGCAGGGGCAGCAGCCAGGCCAGCAACCAATAGAAGTGCCCCAGCCTGACCCCCCCCCAAGGCAGCTATAGGCATAGAAGTGGTGCTAGAACTCCCGAATGGGCACCCCGTCAAAGTTAAGGGACTGCTGGATTTGGGCAGCTCGTGTAATTTCTTCAGCAGAGACTTCGCTCTGGAGGCCAACTCCACCTGTTGCCTCTAGATTTTCCCTTGCAGGTGACCACCATCGATGGCAGGGAACTTCCGGGGGGGGGGAGTGACACACCAGACCCCGCCAATGAGAATGAGGGTTTCCAGGCACACGGAGACCATTGCCTTTCACGTGGCCACACTGGCAGGACCCCCAATAATACTGGGGATGAGCTGGCTGGCACTGCATGATCCAGTAGTGTCATGGCACCAGCGGTCAGTCACCTTTAGGTCAGCTTACTGCTTAGGACACTATCTGGGAGGGGAGAACCCAAGAATGACGGTGGCCAGGGTGGCTGGGCTGGCCGTGGAACAAAAAGGGGAGGTGCCACCACAATATGCTGACCTGAAGGAGGTCTTTAGCGAGAGGGAGGCAGAAATAGACTACCCCCCCCCCACAGGCCCTTTGCCTGCCAAATCAACTTACTCCCAGGGGCTCAGTTGCCCGTTGGTAAGCTGTATGCCATGTCCGACCGGGAGATGCAGGAGTTGCGGCACTTTATTGACAAGAACCTGAAGGTTCATAAGGGAATCAAAGGCGGTGGAGGGCAGTCCAGTGTTCTTTGTGGACAAAAAAGAGACTAATCAGCCCAGATTACAGGGCCTTAAACCCGGTGTCAGAACCCGTGACCTTCCCAATGCCCAGGATTGACGACATTTTAACACGGGTGAGGCAGGGGAAAATTTTTACCAAGCTGGACCTCAGGGGAGCATACAATTTGATTAGGATAAGGGAGGGGGACAAATGGAAAACTACCATGTTCACCCCCCTGGGGGCTTTTGAGTACTTAGTCATGCCATTTGGATTACAATCGGGGTCTGCCTGCTTTCAAACATTCATGCACCACGTGTTGGGGCCCCTGCTGTACAAGAATTGCGTAGCCTTTTTGGATGACGTCTTAATCTATTCGGACAATGAGAAGCAACACGTCAGAGACGTCAGGGAAGTGCTACAGAGACTGCAGAAGCATCAGTTTTGGGTCAAGCTGGAAAAATGCCAATTTCACGCCAGAGAGGTCGAGTTTCTGGGGTACAAGTTGTCAGACAAGGGCCTAGCTATGGACCCAGGCAAGGTGAAGGCAGTGCTGGAATGGAAAGCCCCCAAAACCTGGAAGGATGTGCAGAGGTTCTTAGGGTTCAGCAACTTCTACAGGAAGTTCATAAATGTCAGGGGCTCAGGAGCAGAAGCACAGGAAATGGAGAGCGAAGGGGAAGAATCTGAGGGCAGCGTAGGAGAAGATGACAGTGGCCCGAGAGATTCCATGAGCCTCTCCAGCGAATCGGAAGATTCACAGAAGGGGGCGCCGGTGGCCAGGGCAAGGGGGGTCCCAAGGGGGACACTCCAGAAGCAAGGGGCCAGCGGGGACTCCCAGAGCAGCAGTTGGAGATCAGGACCAGCTTCCCCACCAGAACATAGTGGGGGGGGGGAAGAGTTCCAGGTATCGGGGCCAGCGTCTCCCCCAGCAGGGAGAGAAGATGAGTCAGGGCTGACCACGCCTCCATCGGAGAGTCAGGCAACGGAGGGGAGGTCAGGTCCAGCCAGCATCCCGGAAGAGGGAAGCAGTGATAGAAGCAGTGTAACGGACAGGAGGAAGGTCACTGGGTTGGCGCGAGAGCCAAGTTCAAATGTACAGGCGCGCGGGACAGCAGAGAACGAGGATTGGGAACCAGGTCCTAAAGCCCGCCGGAGGCAGGGGGAGGAGTCAGGAGACTCAGCGTCAGAAGAGTCCAGAAAGGGGAATGCCTCAGCGGACAGGAGGACCCAGAGGAGGAGAGAGCAGAGGAAGAGGTGGAGCAGGGCTAGAATCTTAAACTGGTGTCAGGGGGGAGGAGATTCAGACGGAACTTCGGCGGTCTAGGGTTTAAGACGTAGAGCTGCGCGCTATGGCTTTGAAATGGAAACTGAACTTCAATAAAGACTTTTGTATATAACAATGATCTGGCGTTGGTCCTCTGTGAGCTGGGACCTTGGGGCAGCTCTGACAAGAACAATTGGACATTATTTGTCTGCAAGAAACACACGTGACTAGGCTCCATAAAAAAGTTTTAATAAATAAAAGATTAGGCCAAGAATTTATTTCTTCGGACAAAGTGAAGAAAAGAGGAGTGGTGATCTATGCAAAGGAGAGCCTGTCACCAAAATTTATTTTTAAAGATGAACAAGGAAGAATTTTGGCAATTGAGGTACAATATCAAGGAAAGAAGTTTTTAATATTAGGAATTTATGCACCGAATGAGGGGAAATCGGAATTTTATAAGAAGTTGCATGAGAGTATGCTGGATTATCTGGACTATGACAACATCATAATGATGGGCGATATGAATGGGGTGGCATCAACTAACATGGATAAGTCACAAAGCCAAAGTGTAACAAAGGATGGCAAAACAAAAAAAAATTCCTTCCAGTAGCACCTTAAAGACCAACTAAGTCAGTTCTTGGTATGAGCTTTCGTGTGCATGCACACTTCTTCAGATACCAAAGGATGGCAGACTACCTAAGACTTTTTTCGAACTGACTGACAATATGGACTTGATTGATATTTGGAGGATAAAGAACCCCTTGGGAAGAGAGGGAACATTCTTTTCTGAAGCCCAACTGACATGGACAAGAATTGACCAAATATGGACATCCAGAGGGTTGGCACCTAAGATCAGAAAGGTGGAAATCTGCCCAAAGACCTGCTCCGACCATAATGCACTAAAGATGGACATGAGACTACAACCAGCTGGCTCTTTCAGATGGAAGATGAATGACAACTTGTTTCGAGATCAGGAAATTACCAAGAAGGCCCAAAAAACACTGAAAGATTATTTCGAGATAAATTTGAAAACGACGGTGGAAAAAAGAACCATCTGGGACGCAAGTAAGGCTGTGATGAGGGGGTTCTTGATACAACAGAATGCTGTTAAGAAAAGGGTACAAAATGAGAAAAAAGACATTATTTTGGAGAAAATTAAAGAATGTGAGAAGAAATTAAGATCAAAACCGAAGTCACAGCCGATTCTGAGAGAAATTAAACTTTATCAGGCACAATATTCTAAATTGATAAACCAGGAAACTGAATGGAAAGTTAAATTAATGAAACAAAAAACATTTGAATCGGCAAATAAATGTGGGAAACTGCTAGCTTGGCAGTTGAAGAAGAGACAAAAAATGAATACAGTTACAAATTTAGAGATTGAAGGGAAAAATGTACAGAACCCTATGGAGATTAGGAAGTGTTTCCAGAGGTATTTCAAACAACTGTATACTCAAGGGCCACAAGATGAGGCTGAGATAGAACAATTTTTGACAAAGAATGGGCTACCAAAATTGTCACAAGAGAATAGATCAATCCTGAACTGCAGAATTACACGACAAGAGATGGAACAAGCCATTCAGAACATGCAACTGGGCAAATCTCCAGGGCCAGATGGGCTTACCTCCAAGTACTATAAGACATTGAAAGACTATTTGATACAACCGCTGATGGAGGTAGGCAATGAAATTTTGGAGGGGAAGAAGGCGCCGGAATCGTGGAAAGAGGCCTTTATCACATTGATACCCAAATCGGAAATGGAAAAAACACAACATAAGAACTACTGTCCCATCTCCCTCTTAAATGTGGATTACAAAATATTTGCAGACATTTTAGCAAGGAGACTTTAAAAAGTTTTAAATGAAGTAATTCACAAGGACCAGGCAGGCTTTCTCCCAGGTAGACAGTTGTTTGCTAACACAAGGAATATTATAGACATTTTGGAACTCTTGCAAACAAACATTAATACAAGAGCCGTGCTAATCTTTATAGATGCGGAGAAGGCCTTTGACAATATATCTTGGAAATTCATGAAGAAAAATTTGGAAGGGATGGGAGTGGGTCGGGGGTTCGAAAATGGGATAGATGCAATCTATTCAGAACAAAAGGCTAAATTGATAGTTAACAATGTGGTTACAGAAGAGTTTAAAATTGAGAAAGGGACGCGACAAGGCTGCCCTATTTCCCCATTGTTATTTATTTCAGTCCTGGAGGTGCTCTTGAATATGATTAGAGGAGACCAGTTGGTTAAAGGAATTCAGGTCGGAGCGAAACAGTACAAACTTAAAGCTTTTGCAGATGACCTGGTTTTGACTTTACAGGAGCCAGAACCCAGTACGAAAAGAGTACTACAATTAATCCAAGAGTTTGGTCGGGTGGCGGGATTTAAATTGAATAAGCAGAAAACTAAGATATTGGGGAAAAACTTGACAGTTACAGAGTCAGAAAGGTTTCAGAAAGAGACAGAGTTAAACGTGGTTAAAAAAGTAAAGTACCTAGGGGTAAGGTAAAGGTAAAGGTACCCCTGCCCGTATGGGCCAGTCTTGCCAGACTCTGGGGTTGGTGCGCCCATCTCACTCAAGAGGCTGGGGGCCAGCGCTGTCCGGAGACACTTCCGGGTCACGTGGCCAGCGTGACATCGCTGCTCTGGCCAGAGCCAGAGCCAGAGCCAGAGCCGCACACGGAAACGCCGTTTACCTTCCCGCTAGTAAGCGGTCCCTATTTATCTACTTGCACCCAGGGGTGCTTTCGAACTGCTAGGTTGGCAGGCGCTGGGACCGAACGACGGGAGCGCACCCCGCCGCAGGGATTCGAACCGCCGACCTTTCGATCGGCAAGCCCTAGGCGCTGAGGTTTTACCCACAGCGCCACCTGCGTCCCAAGTACCTAGGGGTAAACATAACAGCAAAAAACCTGAGTCTCTTTAAGGACAGTTATGAGAAATGCTGGTCAGAAATTAAGAGAGACTTAGAAAGTTGGTCGAGACTGAAACTTTCCTTGTTAGGCCGAATCGCTGCTATAAAGATGAATGTATTGCAAAAAATGCTGTTTTTGTTTCAAACTTTGCAGATTGTGGACAAAATGGAATGCTTTCGGAAGTGGCAGAGAGATATTTCCAAATTTGTCTGGCAGGGCAAAAAGCCCAGAATTAAGTTTAAGATACTAACTGATGCGAAGGTAAGAGGGGGCTTTGCCCTGCCAGACTTAAGGCTGTACTATGAATCAGCAGCTTTCTGCTGGTTGAAAGATTGGCTGCTTCTTGAAAACACTGATGTTCTAGATTTGGAAGGATTTAACAATGCTTTTGGATGGCATGCATATTTGTGGTATGACAAGGTTAAAATTCATAAGACTTTCAAGAACCATATTGTCAGGGGTTCAGAAGGAGAGACACAGGAGGGGGAGCAAATGGAGAGTGAGGAGGAGGAGTACGAGGGGGGCGCAGGCAGTGACAGTGGCCAGAGTTATTCCACAAGCCTCTCTAGCGAATCGGAGGACTCACAGAAGGGAGCGCCGGTGGCCAGAGCGAAGGGGGGTCGAGGGGGGAAGCCCCAGGAGGAAGGGGCCAGCGGGGAGTCCCTGAGCAGCAGTTGGAGATCAAGACCAGCGTCTCCACCAGAGCGCAGTGGGGAGGGGGAGTCCCAGGAGTCGGGACCAGTGTCCTCACCACCAGAGGGAGGAGAGGAGTCAGGTTTGGCAACGCCCACATCAGGAAGCGGGGAAACGGTCAGAAGGAAAGTCACCGGCTGGGCGCGCGCGCCAAGTTCAAATGTACAGGAGCGCGGCACAGCAGGGAGCCCAGAAAGGGAGCCAGGTCCTAAAGCCCGCCGGAGGGAGGGGCAAGACTCAGGAGGCTCAGCGTCAGAGGAGTCCAGAAAGGAGGGAACCCCAGAGGGCAGAAGGACCCAGCGAAGGAAAGAACAGCGCAAGAGGTGGAGCTGGGCTAGAATCTTAAACTGGTGTGGGTGGAGCAGTGAGTCAGAGGGGACTTAGCCGGTCTAGCGTCGAGACGTGGGTCTGCGCGCCCAGAGCTTGGAAATGGAAACTAAACTTTAATAAAGACTTTTGTATATAACATCCACTGGGCGTTGGTCCTCTGTGAGCTGGGACCTAGCGGCAGTCCTGACAGTAAGTCCCCTCTCACCATTTTCCACCAATTTTAAAACCTTGTGGAGTGTGGGAAAGCAGCGAGGGGTGAAGATTGGTGCTTCGCAAGCTCACGAAAACCAGGGAAATGACTACCGAAGAGAAGATAGCGAGTCTGCAAAACGCAGTGACGCAGCTGACTGCAGAAATTGCGGCGTCCAGAAAGAAGGAGCAGGAAGCAGCTGTTACCTGCCAGGATCTGCGAACCAGGTTAGAAGTGCTAACTACACAGAGGCTACCGGCCACCAGACCAGAAGGGATTGGGCTGGGGAACAGAGGAGGGAGCCTTGTGTCTCACTTCAATGGGGACCTGCAGGAGTATCCTAACTTCAGAGCAGATGTACTATATGCACTGCAGCTACTTGACAAGGACTTTAAAAATGAGGAAGAAAGAGTGGGATTTATTGTTTCGCATTTACGGGGAGAGGCGAAAACGTGGCTGCGCAATCTCTGGAGAGATAAGGATCCAGCCCTCCAAGATGCGGGTGCCTTCCTTAAAGTGATGGATGCGTGTTTTTTGTCTGAGATTGATGTGGATATCGCTAGAAAACAGATTCACGGACTAAGACAAGGTAGAGCCACTGTAAGGCAATATCACTCCCGCTTTTTTGCATTGGTGAATGCACTGGGGTGGGAGAGAGATTCGCCTGCCGTCAGAGATCTGTTCTGGGAGGGGCTGAACGGAGCTGTGAAAGACGAAATTGCAAGGGGGGAGAGACCCCAAACCACCAAGGACATTGTGGAGAGGGCACTCACCATTGGGGTTAGGCTGGAAGGACGCTCTTGGGACAAAGAGGAAGGGCATTGGGGCCGCACGCCAACGAAAGCACCACCCCCCTTTCCCAAGGAAGCGGCGCGCGCTCGATCCATGCCTCCGCTGGGAGGAGGAGAGGAGCCGATGGAGATAGGTGGTGCTAAGGATCAGTCCACAGCCGGAGCCCTAACGCCGGGAGCAGTCAAAATGAAGCCTCCTAGAGGGACCAGGAAGTGCTACATCTGCGACAGTGCTCAGCACATGGCGAAAGAGTGTCCCCAGCGGTTTCACAAGCACACTGCAGCCGCAGCGACAGTAACAGAAGCAGTTCAGCAGAGTGAATCACAGCAGGAAAACTCCACTGTCTGGCTGGAAATGGAGTCACTGGGGGCCAGCCAGACAAGTCAGTGAAGCAATCCCCAGTAATGTTACAGCCCACAGACCCCCTCCCACCCAAACCAGTAGTGCAGCTCACCGCATCCCTTCAACTTCCCAATGGGCTCACTGTAGAGATCCCCATTACGATTGACTCTGGGAGCAATGCAGATTTTATAGGCATGGACTTCATCCAGCAACATGGCATAGCCCTTCTGCCAGCGACGGTACCTCTGAACGTCGTCACGGTGGACGGCAGGGAGCTACTGGGAGGGCAAGTGCTGCAGCAGACGCCGCCAATGGTGATGCGCATTGGTAATCACCGCGAAGTCATCAGCTTCAACGTCACCCGCCTGTCAGACACGCCCATTGTGTTGGGCATGAGTTGGCTGGACAGGCACAGCCCGGCATTGGCATGGTACCAGCGTCAACTGACCTTCTGCTCCTCCTACTGCGCAGAACACTGCATCCTCGTTAACCAAGAAGATGAGGGGCACGAAGACGGACCACAGCTGCACTTAGGCATGTTGCAAGCGGTACCCAACAAGTACGAAGAGTTTTTGGAGGTCTTCTGCGAGAAGGAAGCGGACAAGCTGCCTCCCCACAGACCCTACGACTGCAAGATTGACCTCCTGCCGGGGGCGATGCTCCCGACGGGGAAGCTGTATTCCATGTCTGAGGATGAATTGCAGGAGCTCAGGGAGTGCATAGATCACAACTTGAAGCGGGGATTCATCCGAGAGTCCAAGGCGGTGGGGGGCAGCCCTGTATTCTTTGTAAAGAAGCGGGACACGCCCCAAAAGAGGCTTGTAGTTGATTACCGCTTCTTAAATGCGAAAACTAAGCCCTCAGCCTTCCCTATGCCCAAGATCGATGACCTGCTGGCGACGGTGAGGAAGGGGCGCATCTTTACCAAGTTGGATCTGCGCGGAGCGTACAATCTCATTCGCGTGAGGGAAGGTGACGAGTGGAAAATGGCCATGTTTACGCCGCTGGGCACCTATGAATATAGAGTTATGCCTTTTGGATTACAAAATGGCTCCCACTGTTTTCAAGCATTCATGCATCATGTCTTGGCGGGTCTTCTCTACAAGAAGTGCGTCTGCTTCCTGGACGACATCCTCATCTTCTCGGAGTCGCCGGAGGCTCACGAGAGAGATGTCAGGGAAGTCCTACAGCGGCTGCGGGAGCACCGGCTTTACGCCAAGCTGGAGAAGTGCCAGTTCGACAAGACGGAGGTGGACTTCCTGGGCTACAAACTGTCCGACAAGGGACTCGCCATGGACAGTACCAAGGTACGGGCAGTGCTGGACTGGAAGAGCCCACGCAATCGAAAGGAAGTCCAGAGGTTTGTCGGCTTTGCCAACTTTTATCGCAAGTTCATCAAAGGTTTCGCCATGCAGACAGCGGCCATCACTGACACCCTCAGTTCCAAGAAGAAGAAGTTCATCTGGACGGAGCAGGCAGAGCAGTCCTTTCGGAAGCTCAAGCACCTCTTCACGTCCGAGGAACACCTGCTACACGTGAACCCCAGCAGGCCCATGAGAGTGGAGACGGACGCGTCAGACAGGGCCGTGGGGGCCGTCCTGTTGCAGCAAGACCACCAGGGGGACTGGAGGCCGTGCGCTTTCTACTCCAGGAAACTCAGCAAGTCGGAGCAGAACTACACCATCTGGGACAGGGAGTTACTGGCCATACATGCAGGCTTCAAGGCGTGGCGGCATTTCCTCGTCGGGGCCAAACACACGGTGCAGGTCTGTACAGACCATAAGAACTTGGAGTACTGGTGCACGGCGAGGTTCCTGAACCAGAGACACATCCGCTGGGCGGAGTTCTTTGCAGATTTCGACTTCAGAATAGAATACATCCCTGGAAACAACAACATCATGGCGGACGCGCTGTCCAGGAAACCGCAGTATCTCGAAGAAGAGGCGCCGGCGGCGGCCAAGCATATTTTCGCACCAAAGGCGTGGGCATGCGCGTCAGCCACGGTGGACCTGGACGCGGTGCGTCGCGCGCTGCAGACGGACTCCTTCGCGCGAGCCAAGATGGAGGAGGTGCGTAGCGGAACGGCGAGGGACGACGACTTCCAAATACGCGACGGCCTGCTCATCCGCAAAGGAGCCCTCTACGTGCCGGGAGACAACCTCCGCGCGAGGGTCCTGCAACAGCTGCACGACGCGCCCAGCGCGGGACACTTCGGCAAGGAGAAGACGGTGGACCTAGTGTCCAGAGACTTTTGGTGGCCCAAGATGAGGGGGGATGTCGCGGAATACATCAGGAGGTGCGACACCTGCCAAAGGGCCAAACCAGTACACCAGCCGCCGGCGGGCCTCTTGGAACCGCTACAGACACCGTTCGAGCCGTGGGAGAGGGTGGCCCTGGACTTTGTCACGGATCTGCCCAGCTCGAGAGGCAAGACGGCAGTACTCGTGGTAGTAGACTTGTTCACCAAGATGGCCCACTTCATTCCTTGCGCGAAGGTGGCCACGGCCGAGCAGACCGCCAAGCTGTTTATAGACCACGTGTTCAAGGTGCACGGCCTACCACGGTCCATCCTGTCCGACAGGGGACGCCAGTTCATATCCAACTTCTGGCAAAAGCTGATGGGTTTCCTGAACGTCAAGGTCAGCCTGGCGTCGGCGCGACACCCGCAGACTAACGGACAGGCGGAGAGAGTCAACGCCATCATGCAGCAGTACCTGAGATGCTACGCGAACCAGCAGCCCTCGACCTGGGTGGACTACCTACCGCTAGCCGAGTTTGCCTACAACAACACGAAACACGTGTCCACGGGGGTGACACCGTTTTTCGCCAACAATGGGCGGCATCCCAGAACCTTCCCGGGTTTGGAGAAAGTGAGGGAGGGGGAGCCGCAGGGAGCAGAGGCCGTGGCAGCGGAGTTGCAGGAGATCCACGAGCAGCTCAGGAGGCAGTTAGAGATGGTGAAACAGGCTTACAAAGTGCAGGCAGACCGACACAGGAGGGTTGGGGAAGACATCCGGGTAGGAGACTGGGTCTGGTTAGCAGCCCAGGCAGTTCCGGCCAGATCGTTGGCCAAGAAGAAGCTCGGGCACAAGCAGCTAGGGCCTTACCAAGTAGAGGCGCAGATCAACCCAGTGGCCTTCCGGTTAACACTCCCGGAGGGGTCCAGAATGCACCCGGTCTTTCATAGATCAGTGCTCACACCCTACAAAGAGCCCCACAGGTTTCAGGCACCAGGGACAGCGCCAGACCCGCTCAGGGAAGCGCCCAAAAAGGGGGGGTCGCCGAGAAGGGGGCCACTCAACGAAGCCACTGAGATTTTAGACTCAAGGTGGGGGGAGGACGGGATTGAATATCTTCTCGCCACAGAGGACACCCCGGCCAGCGCCAACAGGTGGGTGCCGGATTACGCATTGGAGGAGCAGTTGCTCGAGGAAGAATTCCATACACTTTTCCCGCACAAGCCTATGCCGGCGGGCTTTTTCGATGATTGTCTCTTCACACCCACACTCTCGGCCAGCACTTTCCGGGGTTTCTCGTCAGCGGAGGACTCGGCTCCGGGAGGCAGCTCCCCAGAGGGCTCGCTCTCAGGGTTTGGCACGGGGGGATCTTATTGGTGGGAAGACCAACCCGAAGTGGGATGGCGCAGAGACGTGCCGGAGGGACCCTGCGAAGTGGCGGCACCTCAGGCGACAGGGGGAGAAGGGGTTGTGAGTGATTTGGGGGCGGCCTCAGATTTCGAACACACCGCCCAGGAGATGGAAGCGGAGGGAATCGCAGTCGACGGGCCCATGGAGGACTTTCCGGACTTATCACAATGGCTGCACGCCTCGGGGGACGAACTGTATCCTGAACTCACCCCGACAACTCTAGAGCACCCGGAACCCGCACCTGAAGAGGGGGAGGGGGGAAGGGGGGGCTTCGAGGGGGGGATGGATGTCAGGGGTTCAGAAGGAGAGACACAGGAGGGGGAGCAAATGGAGAGTGAGGAGGAGGAGTACGAGGGGGGCGCAGGCAGTGACAGTGGCCAGAGTTATTCCACAAGCCTCTCTAGCGAATCGGAGGACTCACAGAAGGGAGCGCCGGTGGCCAGAGCGAAGGGGGCTCCAGGGGGGAAGCCCCAGGAGGAAGGGGCCAGCGGGGAGTCCCTGAGCAGCAGTTGGAGATCAGGACCAGCGTCTCCACCAGAGCGCAGTGGGGAGGGGGAGTCCCAGGAGTCGGGACCAGTGTCCTCACCACCAGAGGGAGGAGAGGAGTCAGGTTTGGCAACGCCCACATCAGGAAGCGGGGAAACGGTCAGAAGGAAAGTCACCGGCTGGGCGGGCGCGCCAAGTTCAAATGTACAGGAGCGCGGCATAGCGGGGAGCCCGGGAAGGGAGCCAGGTCCTAAAGCCCGCCGGAGGGAGGGGCAAGACTCAGGAGGCTCAGCGTCAGAGGAGTCCAGAAAGGAGGGAACCCCAGAGGGCAGAAGGACCCAGCGAAGGAAAGAACAGCGCAAGAGGTGGAGCCGGGCTAGAATCTTAAACTGGTGTGGGTGGAGCAGTGAGTCAGAGGGGACTTAGCCGGTCTAGCGTCGAGACGTGGGTCTGTGCGCCCAGAGCTTGGAAATGGAAACTAAACTTTAATAAAGACTTTTGTATATAACATCCACTGGGCGTTGGTCCTCTGTGAGCTGGGACCTAGCGGCAGTCCTGACACCTACATTGGCTGCCAGTACGTTTCCAAGCACGAAAGTGTTGGTACTGACTTTTAAAGCCCTAAACAGCCTCAGTCCAGTATACGTGAAGGAGTGTCTCCAACCCCATTGTTCAGACTGAAAAGTGAGGTTACAGGGAACCAGCCACCCACCTTGTGGAACACCCTCAAAGAAATAAACAACTATCTGACTTTTAGAAGGCAGCCCTGTTTAGGGAAGTTCTTAATTTGTTGGAAGCCGCCCAGAGTGGCTGGGGAAACCCAGCCAGATGGGTGGGGTATAAATAATAAATAATAAATTATTGTTATTGTTTGGTTAGCTTTTCTAAGAAGGCTGTTTCCCTACTTGATACCAGTGTTCCATGTTTATTCCTAACAGGTCAACCCTGTTATGGCTATGATGTTTCTGGCTGCTGAGAGTAGGTGGGTTATAGTGTGAATGGGCATTGTTATCTTGGAAGATGTTCAGTAGGGCCAGTTCTGCAATGATTTCTAATACCTGTTTAGTTATTTTGCTTATTTCTTGTATGACTGCTGTCCAAAAGAGTTGGGTTGTGGGGCATTTCCGCCACATGCGGAGGTATGTGCCTGTGGAGGTTCAGCCTCTCCATTTTCAGCACCAGTTTCCGTGGTACCAAGAGTTTAATTTTATGAGTGAGTTCTTTTCTTTTCACTGATATCAATTTAAAGGGAGGTTTAGACCACATTCTAGTCTATTGGGTGGGGTTAATTTCATAGCCTATATCGGGGGGCCGCTAGGGGCGCCTTGGAAGATGGCGGATATTAACATCTATCCAGCTCGCACGAGGTAATTATGGGGAGTAAATCAGTCTCCCTCATCTCTCCGCTGTTGCCATAAATCACCTCTGAGTTCGGAAGAAGGAGGGGGAGAGGCACTGGGTGCACAACCCTCGGCGGGCCTCAGAACTCCTCTGAAGCTGCTTCCAGGTGCGAAACTAGTTGCGTTACTTAAAAGGAAAAAATTGGTAAAAGATAACGCACATGCTTCAAGAGAGGCAGGAGGTTTTTATCTGCTAACAATTTTACCGCTGAAATGAAGAAGACTGAGACGGAAGATTACATCAAAGTACTACAGACATGGTATGTGGAATAGAATGCAACGGAACTGAAAGGGGGGGGGATGACTTTTTATTTCTTTTGCTCTACGTGATTAACTAATAACCCTCCCTCTTAGAAGATCGGTGTGTTCGAAATCTGAGGCCGCCCCCAAATCACTCACAACCCCTTCTCCCCCTGTCGCCTGAGGTGACGCCACTTCCCAGGGTCCCTCCGGCATGTCTCTGCGCCATCCCACTTCGGGTTGGTCCTCCCACCAATAAGATCCCCCCCGTGCCAAAACCTGAGAGCGAGCCCTCTGGGGAGCTGCCTCCCGGAGCCGAGTCCTCCGCTGACGAGAAACCCCGGAAAGTGCTGGCCGAGAGTGTGGGTGTGAACAGACAATCATCGAAAAAGCCCGCCGGCATAGGCTTGTGCGGGAAAAGTGTATGGAATTCTTCCTTGAGCAACTGCTCCTCCAATGCGTAATCCGGCACCCACCTGTTGGCGCTGGCCGGGGTGTCCTCTGTGGCGAGAAGATATTCAATCCCGTCCTCCCCCCACCTTGAGTCTAAAATCTCTGTGGCTTCGTTGAGTGGCCCCCTTCTCGGCGACCCCCCCCTTTTGGGCGCTTCCCTGAGCGGGTCTGGCGCTGTCCCTGGTGCCTGAACCCTGTGGGGCTCTTTGTAGGGTGTGAGCACTGATCTATGAAAGACCAGGTGCATTCTGGACCCCTCCGGGAGTGTTAACCGGAAGGCCACTGGGTTGATCTGCGCCTCTACTTGGTAAGGCCCTAGCTGCTTGTGCCCGAGCTTCTTCTTGGCCAACGATCTGGCCGGAACTGCCTGGGCTGCTAACCAGACCCAGTCTCCTACCCGGATGTCTTCCCCAACCCTCCTGTGTCGGTCTGCCTGCACTTTGTAAGCCTGTTTCGCCATCTCCAACTGCCTCCTGAGCTGCTCGTGGATCTCCTGCAACTCCGCTGCCACGGCCTCTGCTCCCTGCGGCTCCCCCTCCCTCACTTTCTCTAAACCCCGGAAGGTTCTGGGATGCCGCCCATTGTTGGCGAAAAACGGTGTCACCCCCGTGGACACGTGTTTCGTGTTGTTGTAGGCAAACTCGGCTAGCGGTAGGTAGTCCACCCAGGTCGAGGGCTGCTGGTTCGCGTAGCATCTCAGGTACTGCTGCATGATGGCGTTGACTCTCTCCGCCTGTCCGTTAGTCTGCGGGTGTCGCGCCGACGCCAGGCTGACCTTGACGTTCAGGAAACCCATCAGCTTTTGCCAGAAGTTGGATATGAACTGGCGCCCCCTGTCGGACAGGATGGACCGTGGTAGGCCGTGCACCTTGAACACGTGGTCTATAAACAGCTTGGCGGTCTGCTCGGCTGTGGCAACCTTCGCGCAAGGAATGAAGTGGGCCATCTTGGTGAACAAGTCTACTACCACGAGTACTGCCGTCTTGCCTCTCGAGCTGGGCAGATCCGTGACAAAGTCCAGGGCCACCCTCTCCCACGGTTCGAACGGTGTCTGTAGCGGTTCCAAGAGGCCCGCCGGCGGCTGGTGTACTGGTTTGGCCCTTTGGCAGGTGTCGCACCTCCCGACGTATTCCGCGACATCCCCCCTCATCTTGGGCCACCAAAAGTCTCTGGCCACTAGGTCCACCGTCTTCTCCTTGCCGAAGTGTCCCGCGCTGGGCGCGTCGTGCAGCTGTTGCAGGACCCTCTCACGGAGGTTGTCTCCCGGCACGTAGAGGGCTCCTTTGCCGTCGCGTATTTGGAAGTCGTCGTCCCTCGCCGTGCCGCTACGCACCTCCTCCATCGTGGCTCGCGCGAAGGAGTCCGTCTGCAGCGCGCGACGCACCGCATCCAGGTCCACCGTGGCTGACGCGCATGCCCACGCCTTTGGTGCGAAAATATGCTTGGCCGCCGCCGGCGCCTCTTCTTCGAGATACTGCGGTTTCCTGGACAGCGCGTCCGCCATGATGTTGTTGTTTCCAGGGATGTATTCTATTCTGAAGTCGAAATCTGCAAAGAACTCCGCCCAGCGGATGTGTCTCTGGTTCAGGAACCTCGCCGTGCGCCAGTACTCCAAGTTCTTATGGTCTGTACGGACCTGCACCGTGTGTTTGGCCCCGACGAGGAAATGCCGCCACGCCTTGAAGCCTGCATGTATGGCCAGTAACTCCCTGTCCCAGATGGTGTAGTTCTGCTCCGACTTGCTGAGTTTCCTGGAGTAGAAAGCGCACGGCCTCCAGTCCCCCTGGTGGTCTTGCTGCAACAGGACGGCCCCCACGGCCCTGTCTGACGCGTCCGTCTCCACTCTCATGGGCCTGCTGGGGTTCACGTGTAGCAGGTGTTCCTCGGACGCGAAGAGGTGCTTGAGCTTCCGAAAGGACTGCTCTGCCTGCTCCGTCCAGATGAACTTCTTCTTCTTGGAACTGAGGGTGTCAGTGATGGCCGCTGTCTGCATGGCGAAACCTTTGATGAACTTGCGATAAAAGTTGGCAAAGCCGACAAACCTCTGGACTTCCTTTCGATTGCGTGGGCTCTTCCAGTCCAGCACTGCCCGTACCTTGGTACTGTCCATGGAGAGTCCCTTGTCGGACAGTTTGTAGCCCAGGAAGTCCACCTCCGTCTTGTCGAACTGGCACTTCTCCAGCTTGGCGTAAAGCCGGTGCTCCCGCAGCCGCTGCAGTACTTCCCTGACATCTCTCTCGTGAGCCTCCGGCGACTCCGAGAAGATGAGGATGTCGTCCAGGAAGCAGACGCACTTCTTGTAGAGAAGACCCGCCAAGACATGATGCATGAATGCTTGAAAACAGTGGGAGCCATTTTGTAATCCAAAAGGCATAACTCTATATTCATAGGTGCCCAGAGGCGTAAACATGGCCGTCTTCCACTCGTCACCCTCCCTCACTCGTATGAGATTGTACGCTCCGCGTAGATCCAACTTGGTAAAGATGCGCCCCTTCCGCACCGTCGCCAGCAGGTCATCGATCTTGGGCATGGGGAAGGCTGAGGGCTTGGTTTTCGCATTTAAGACGCGGTAATCAACTACAAGCCTCTTTTGGGGCGTGTCCCGCTTCTTTACAAAGAATACAGGGCTGCCCCCCACCGCCTTGGACTCTCGGATGAATCCCCGCTTCAAGTTGTGATCTATGAACTCCCTGAGCTCCTGCAATTCATCCTCAGACATGGAATACAGCTTCCCCGTCGGGAGCGTCGCCCCCGGCAGGAGATCAATCTTGCAGTCGTAGGGTCTGTGGGGAGGCAGCTTGTCCGCTTCTTTCTCGCAGAAGACCTCCAAAAACTCTTTGTACTTGTTAGGTACCGCTTGCAACATGCCCAAGTTCAGCTGTGGTCCATCCTCGTGCCCCTCATCGTCCAAGTCAGCCAGGATGCAGTGTTCTGCGCAGTAGGAGGAGCCGAAGGTCAGTTGCCGCTGGTACCAAGCTAATGCCGGGCTGTGCCTATCCAGCCAACTCATGCCCAACACAATGGGCGTGTCTGACAGGCGGGTGACGTTGAAGCTGATGACTTCGCGGTGATTACCAATGCGCATCACCATTGGCGGCGTCTGCTGCAGCACTTGCCCTCCCAGTAGCTCCCTGCCGTCCACCGTGACGACGTTCAGAGGTACCGTCGCTGGCAGAAGGGCTATGCCATGTTGCTGGATGAAGTCCATGCCTATAAAATCTGCATTGCTCCCAGAGTCAATCGTAATGGGGATTTCCACAGTGAGCCCATTGGGAAGTTGAAGGGATGCGGTGAGATGCACTACTGGTTTGGGTGGGAGGGGATCTGTGGGCTGTAACATTACTGGGGATTGCTTCACTGACTTGTCTGGCTGGCCCCCAGTGACTCCATTTCCAGCCAGACAGTGGAGTTTTCCTGCTGTGATTCACTCTGCTGAACTGCTTCTGTTACTGTCGCTGCGGCTGCAGTGTGCTTGTGAAACCGCTGGGGACACTCTTTCGCCATGTGCTGAGCACTGTCGCAGATGTAGCACTTCCTGGTCCCTCTAGGAGGCTTCATTTTGACTGCTCCCGGCGTTAGGGCTCCGGCTGTGGACTGAGACTTAGCACCACCTATCTCCATCGGCTCCTCTCCTCCTCCCAGCGGAGGCATGGATCGAGCGCGCGCCGCTTCCTTGGGAAAGGGGGGTGGTGCTTTCGTTGGCGTGCGGCCCCAATGCACTTCCTCTTTGTCCCAAGAGCGTCCTTCCAGCCTAACCCCAATGGTGAGTGCCCTCTCCACAATGTCCTTGGTGGTTTGGGGTCTCTCCCCCCTTGCAATTTCGTCTTTCACAGCTCCGTTCAGCCCCTCCCAGAACAGATCTCTGACGGCAGGCGATTCTCTCTCCCACCCCAATGCGTTCACCAATGCGAAAAAACGTGAATGATATTGCCTTACAGTGGCTCTACCTTGTCTTAGTCCGTGAATCTGTTTCCTAGCGATATCCACATCAATCTCAGACAAAAAACACGCATCCATCACTTTAAGGAAGGTACCCGCATCTTGGAGGGCTGGATCCTTATCTCTCCAGAGATTGCGCAGCCACGTTTTCGCCTCTCCCCGTAAATGCGAAACAATAAATCCCACTCTTTCTTCCTCATTTTTAAAGTCCTTGTCAAGCAGCTGCAGTGCATATAGTACATCTGCTCTGAAGTTAGGATACTCCTGCAGGTCCCCATTGAAGTGAGACACAAGGCTCCCTCCTCTGTTCCCCAGCCCAATCCCTTCTGGTCTGGTGGCCGGTAGCCTCTGTGTAGTTAGCACTTCTAACCTGGTTCGCAGATCCTGGCAGGTAACAGCTGCTTCCTGCTCCTTCTTTCTGGACGCCGCAATTTCTGCAGTCAGCTGCGTCACTGCGTTTTGCAGACTCGCTATCTTCTCTTCGGTAGTCATTTCCCTGGTTTTCGTGAGCTCGCGAAGCACCAATCTTCACCCCTCGCTGCTTTCCCACACTCCACGAGGTTTTAAAATTGGTGGAAAACGGTGAGAGGGGACTTACTGTCAGGACTGCCGCTAGGTCCCAGCTCACAGAGGGCCAACGCCCAGTGGATGTTATATACAAAAGTCTTTAATATTAAAGTTTAGTTTCCATTTCCAAGCTCTGGGCGCGCAGACCCACGTCTCGACGCTAGACCGGCTAAGTCCCCTCTGACTCACTACTCCACCCACACCAGTTTAAGATTCTAGTCCGGCTCCACCTCCTACGCTGCTCTTTCCTTCGCTGGGTCTTTCTGCCCTCTGGGGTTCCCTCCTTCCTGGACTCCTCTGACGCTGAGCCTCCTGAGTCTTGCCCCTCCCTCCGGCGGGCTTTAGGACCTGGCTCCCTTTCCGGGCTCCCTGCTGTGCCGCGCTCCTGTACATTTGAACTTGGCGCGCGCGCCCAGCCGGTGACTTTCCTTCTGACCGTTTCCCCGCTTCCTGATGTGGGTGTTGCCAAACCTGACTCCTCTCCTCCCTCTGGTGGTGAGGACACTGGTCCCGACTCCTGGGACTCCCCCTCCCCACTGCGCTCTGGTGGAGAAGCTGGTCCTGATTTCCAACTGCTGCTCAGGGACTCCCCGCTAGCCCCTTCCTCCTGGGGCTTCCCCCCTGGAGCCCCCTTCTCTCTGGCCACCGGCGCTCCCTTCTGTGAGTCCTCTGATTCGCTAGAGAGGCTTGTGGAATAACTCTGGCCACTGTCACTGCCTGCGCCTCCCTCGTACTCCTCCTCCTCACTCTCCATTTGCTCCCCCTCCTGTGTCTCTCCTTCTGAACCCCTGACACTATCAAATTACAACTTTTTATCATCGAAAAAAAAGATTTTGGTAGTTTTCCGTCTTTACTTGTTCCTTCCATGAGTCTGTCCATTTCTGATGAAATCACTCCATTCATATCACCCATTAAAATGATTTTCTGGTCTACATATTCAAATAGTTTTTCTTCTAAAACTCTGAAGAATTCTGTCTTATTTCCGTTCGGTGCATAGATTGGTTCTAGCCTGTATTCCTGGTGACTACAACTTTTAGCTGTGGGACATTTATCTGATGAAAAGAGAGACATTCTCTTCTACATCAGGAAGCTTCTCCCACATTTTATCTCGCCGCACACGTGTATGTCACATATAAATCTGCCACTTAGAGCAAATTACAGCCTATCAGCCTGACCTACCTCACAGGATTGTTGTAATGAAAAAATGTGTGAGGGAATGGGATCGTGTACAACACCTGCCACAGATAAATGGAATGAAATAAAATTTTAGCTGTAAGCTGCCTTGAGTCCCTGTCAGAGAAAAAGGCAGGATGATATAACAACGGGACTTCTGGCAAGGCAAGATGGCGAGCGCCATGGCTGCACCAAACTCCTTGGAACTGCTATCACCAACTGAGCTGCCTGGTTAGTCCCCCCGCCGGCATCACCACCACCACCACAATCAAAGGGGAATCTATCTCTCACTCTTTTCTTTCTCTTTTCTCTTTTCTTTTCTTTCTCTTTCCCTTTTCTTTTCCATCTTGTCTTTTATCTCACACCATAACTTAAATCACCACCACCACTTTTGATTTAAAAATATAATTCCGTTAGCCTTTAATTTTTTATCTTTTAAGTTCAGCTAAGTATCTGCGAACTCCCAATTCCAGCTCCCACCCTTAACTTGACCTCACCTCCTCATCTCTGTGTATGAATGTGTATGCAGGTGAGTGTGCAAGCCCCCATCACCCTCCCTTTGGCCCCATCTGTCTCTTACATGTTTGCCTGTTAGTCCTTTGTGTCACCTGTCTGTCTGTCAGTCCACCAACACGGCTGAGGCAAACACGGTGACCCAAGAGAAGTCACTAAATCACAGTCCAGACAAGACAAGAATGGCTGCTTAACCCCGACAAGAAAGCCACTAATCAACAATGCCTATACAACCCTATAATTCCATTAACACACAAGAACCAGCACAACCTAAATACTGAACCACAACATCCCCTACTATAAAAGAATACAGCGCACACCCCAAACCAATACCACCAAGACAATCAAGATGGTATCATCCAGGGAGACAATGAACGACAAAGAGATCGCAACATGCAGAGACCCATGATGACAACCGCCCAACAACAAAACAGGACCTGAAGGAAATGGAACTGAGACTAGCAGAACTATTGAAGAACACAGTGACTCCCCTGAAGACAATAATCAGTGACCTAACCTCCAAAGTGGAAATCCTCACTGGCACCACCTCCACTCTAGAAAAGGAAAACCAGATTCAAGTAAGAGAAAAAGAACAACTCCGAGAGTGTAATGGTTCTAGGGGTTGCTCGTGCGTAAATCGGCTCCACACCTGGCTGGGTTGCCTGAGTGAACCCTTTCTGTCCGGACAGCCACTCACCCGTGGCTGTCTCAATCGCTGGCAGAATCCGTCAGTGAGCGTTTCTTGAACTTCTTCCAGCAAAGAAGCTCTTTGACGCCTAGTCTCCGCCTACTCTCCCTGCGCGGAAGCCTTCTGCGCAGGGAGGGTGTGGGCAGCGGAGGACCCGTGCTCTCCCCGCTGGTCTCCGGCAAGGAGTCATGGGGCCACCTCGCCGATTCCCCCATCTGCCCCCCTTCTCCACTGGTGCTACGCTGATTTCCTTCCCCAGACGATAGGCTGCTTTTCACCCTCCCGGGATGCTCTCCGGAATCCCTCTGGAGCCCTCCCTCTCCCTCTGGCTCCGATGGCAGTTCCCTGACAGTATGTAACCCAAGGTACCACTGTACAAACACACACACATACACACACACACACAAAATGTTCCGTTGCACCAGAAGCTGGCCACATGACCTAGAAAGCTTTCAGCTCCCTTAGCCTGGAACAAGATGAGCACCACACCCCATAGTCGAATTTGACTGGACTGGACCAGGAGTCCCTTACCTTTTACCTTATACACCTGAGCCTTGATGGAGTGCAGAACATTGCACCCAAGTGTCTCTAGTTGCTTCTCCCACAGCTTCTTGGATCCAGAGCAGAAGCCAGACATGCTCCCTGGTCTCTCCCAGCCAATCTTCTCTTTCCAAAAACTTCCTGCAGAAGTACACTTTTCCCCCTGTGATGACATCAGGCCCCCTGTAACCTTGGCAACCTTCCCATCCCAACTCTTTTGTCTCTCAGGCAGTCTATGCATTGTCAATTGCTCTTAATGACCTGGTACTCTGCTCTCTCCCTGGGGATGAAAGAAGACGTCCTCGCTGGTGGACGCACCTGACGTTCTTCCTCATTGTGCCAAGGACGTCCCTCGTGACGTATCCCAATCGCCAGAGCCCTCTGCACCACCTCCTCCAGGGTCTGAGGTCTGTCTCCCCTGGCAAGTTCGTCCTTTATGGGACCGCTGAGACCCTCCCAGAACAAATCCCTCACAGGTGTGCAGTCTTTCTCCCAGCGTAACGCAGTCAGTAAAGCAAAAAATCTGGAATGGTACTGACGCACAGTGGCTTTGCCTTGCCGCAGTCCAAATATCAGGTGCGTCCACCAGCGAGGACGTCTTCTTTCATCCCCAGGGAGTTCAGTCAGTCACATCCCTCGCTGCTGGGGAGGCAGGGGGAGGAGCCGATGGAACTTGGTGGTGCTAAGGCTCAAGCAACAGCCAGAGCCCCAGCTTCCGGTGCAGTAAAGGCGAAGCCTCCTAGAGGGACCAGGAAGTGTTACATCTGCGACAGTGCACTGCACATGGTGAAAGAGTGCCCCCAGAGGCTCCAGAAACACACTGCAGCTTTAGCGACGGTAGCTGCAGAAGTGATCCAGGAAGAGGAACCTCAGGGAAACGACAATGCCTGGCTGGAAGCAGAATTGCTGGGGCTCAGCCAGGCGAATCTGTAGAACAGTCCCCAGCGTCTTTGCAACCCACAGACCCTTTACCACCCAAGCCAGCGGTGCAGCTCACTGCAACACTTCAGTTGCCAAATGGGACCACCCTAGAAGTGCCCCTCACGATCGATTCGGGGAGCAACGCCGATTTCGTGGGGATGCAATTCGTCAAGCAGCATCGCATAGCGCTTCTGCCCGCCACAACGCCTCTGAACGTAGTCACGGTGGATGGCAGGAAATTGCTAGGAGGGCAAGTTGTGCAACAGACACCTCCCATGGTGATGCGGATTGGAGATCACCGAGAAGTCATTAGCTTCAACGTCACCCACCTGTCTGACACGCCTATAGTATTAGGCATGAGTTGGCTGGAGAGACACAGTCCTGCTGTAGCGTGGTACCAACGCCAGATCACCTTTTGTTCATCGTACTGTGCTCAAAATTGCATCCAGTCCTGCCAGGAGGAGGGGGCTGAGCAGCAGCTGCGACTTGGCATGGTGCAGGCAGTACCTAGCAAGTACGAAGGGTTCCTGGAGGTTTTCTGCGAGAAGGAAGCTAACCAGTTGCCGCCCCACAGACCTTATGATTGTGCCATCGATCTGGTGCCGGGGGCACAGTTGCCGACTGCAAAGCTGTATTCCATGTCTGAGGACGAAATGCAAGAGCTCAGGGAGTTCATAGAGCACAATTTGAAGCGTGGATTCATCCGGGAATCGAAAGCAGTGGGGGGCAGTCCTGTGTTCTTTGTGAAGAAGAAGGACACGCCCCAAAAGAGACTCATTGTGGACTATAGAACCATAAACAGTATGACCAAACCCAAGGCCTTCCCCATGCCTAAGATTGATGATCTCCTAGCAACCGTGAGGAAGGGGAAGATCTTCACCAAATTGGATCTGCATGGAGCGTATAACCTCATACGCATCCGGGAGGGCGATGAGTGGAAAACGGCCATGTTCACGCCTCTGGGCACGTATGAATACAGAGTTATGCCGTTTGGTCTCCAAAATGGATCTCACGTCTTCCAAGCCTTTATGCATCACGTGCTAGCGGGACTCCTCTACAAGAAATGTGTGTGTTTCCTCGACGACATCCTGATCTTTTCGGAGACGGAAGAGGCCCACGAGAGGGACGTAAAGGAAGTCCTGCAAAGACTACGGGAGAACAGGCTCTACGCCAAGTTAGAGAAGTGCCAGTTTGATGTGACGGAGGTGGATTTCCTGGGCTACAAGCTGTCCGACAAGGGGCTGGCCATGGACAGCGTCAAGGTCCGCGCGGTGTTGGATTGGAAGAGCCCACGCAATCGGAAGGAAGTCCAGAGATTCGTCGGCTTCGCCAACTTCTACCGCAAATTCATCAGAGGTTTTGCAAAGGAGACGGCAGCGATCACGGACACTCTGAGTTCCAAGAAGAAGAGGTTCGTGTGGACGGAACAGGCGGAGCGCTCTTTTCGGAAGCTTAAAAGCCTTTTCGCCTCCGAGGAGCAGCTGCTGCACGTGAATCCAGGCAGGCCCATGCGAGTAGAGACCGACGCGTCAGACAGGGCGGTTGGAGCCGTGCTCCTGCAAGAAGATCCACATGGGAACTGGAGACCCGGTGCCTTTTACTCCCGAAAGCTCAGCAAGGCGGAGCAAAACTACACCATATGGGACAGAGAGCTGTTGGCCATTCACGCAGCGTTCAAAGCGTGGCGACACTTCCTCATAGGAGCCAAGCACACAGTACAGGTCCGCACGGATCACAAGAACCTAGAGTATTGGCGCACGGCGAAGCTCCAAAGCCAGAGACACATGCGCTGGGCGGAATTCTTCGCGGATTTCGACTTTCGGATAGAGTACATCCCCGGAGATTCCAACGTTATAGCCGATGCGCTATCCAGGAAACCGCAATATCTCGATGAAGCGACACCAGTAGCAGCCAGGCACATTTTCGCACCGCAGGCGTGGTCGTGCGCTGCCATCACAGTAGATCTGGACGCGGTGCGACGTGCGTTGCAAGTGGATCAGTTCGCACAGTCCAAGATGGAGGAGTTGCGCAGAGGTGTGCAGAGTGGCGAAGATTTCCAACTACGCGACGGGCTGCTAACTCGCAAATGTGCCCTCTACGTGCCAAGCGACGAGCTTCACGCAAAGGTTCTGCAGCAGTTGCACGACGCCCCCAGTGCGGGCCACTTCGGCAAGGAGAAGACAATAGAACTGGTGGCAAGGGACTTTTGGTGGCCTCGGATGCGTGGAGAGGTAGCGGATTACGTCGCCAGGTGTGACACTTGTCAAAGGTCCAAGCCAGTACACCAGAAGCCAGCGGGGCTGCTGGAACCGCTGGAAACGCCACAGCAACCGTGGGAGAGGGTAGCCCTGGACTTCGTTACTGACCTGCCCAGCTCCAGAGGGAAGACGGCGGTACTGGTGGTTGTGGACCTGTTCACCAAGATGGCGCACTTCATTCCATGCGCAAAGGTGGCGACGGCGGAACAGACTGCCAAACTCTTCATCGATCACGTGTTCAAGGTGCATGGGCTGCCGCAGTCCGTCCTGTCCGACAGGGGGCGCCAGTTTGTTTCCAATTTTTGGCAGAAGCTTTTAGGTATCCTGAACGTCAAGATCAACCTAACGTCGGCGAGACACCCACAGACCAACGGCCAAGCTGAGAGGGTCAACGCGATCATGCAGCAGTACCTGAGATGCTACGCCAATCAGCGACCCGCAGCCTGGGTGGACTACCTGCCGATGGCAGAATTTGCCTATAACAACACGAAGCACGCGTCCACAGGGGTGACGCCGTTCTTTGCCAACAACGGTCGTCATCCCAGAACCTTCCCGGGGTTCGTAGCACCGGGAGAGGGGGTGCCGCAAGAGGCCGACCAGTTTGCAGCGGAGCTGCAGGAGGTGCACGAAGAGCTGCGGAGACATTTGGAGCTCGCCAAACAAGCATATAAGGTGCAGGCAGACAAAAACAGGAGAGTGGGGGAGGACATCCAGGTGGGGGACTGGGTGTGGTTAGCGGCCCAAGCGATGCCGGCCAAGTCGTTGGCCAAGAAGAAACTAGGGCACAGGCAGTTAGGGCCGTACCAGGTGGAGGCTAAAATCAACCCTGTAGCCTTTCGACTAGCCCTCCCCGAAGGTTCCAGAGTGCACCCGGTCTTTCATAGGTCGGTGCTCACTCCCTACAAGGCACCGCACAGGTTTCAGGAGTCTGAAACAGTCCCGCACCCACACACTAAGTCACAGGAGAGGGAGAGGGCGCCTAGGGCCGAACCACTCAACGAGGTCACAGAAATCCTGGACTCGAGATGGGGGGAAGAGGGGGTAGAATACTTTCTAGCCAGAGAGGGCACTCCAGCCAGTGCCAACGGTTGGGTGCCGGACTACGCTTTAGACGAACCTCTTCTAAAAGAGGAGTTCCATGCCCTCTTCCCGCATAGACCCATGCCAGCCGAGTACTTTGATGACTGGCTCTTTACGCCCACACTCTCAGACAGTACTTTCCGGGGTTTTTCTTCAGCCGAGGAGAGAACGCCAGAATCTAGCCCGCCCAGGGGATCGTGCTCAGGGGTGGACACAGAACCCTCTTATTGGTGGGACGAGCAACCAGAGGAGGACTGGCGCAGGAAATGGCTGACGGGACCTTGGCCGGCAGCACCAGACGAGGTACCAATGGAAGAGGGAGAAGAGAACGCTTTGGGTCGAGAACCCGAATTCGAACACTCATACACCGAACTGCAAGCAGAGGACATGGAGGTACACAACCTGTATCCTGCATCCACCTCCGAAGAGCTGCAGCACCTACAACCTACACCCGATGGGCGGGAGGGGGGGAGGGGGGGCTTCGAGGGGGGGATGGATGTCAGGGTTTCAGGGACAGAGAGCGAGGGGGAGGGGTCCCAGGGCGACGAGGAAGAGGACGACGACGACCCGAGGTTGTCAGTGAGTCCGTCAAGTGAATCCGAGGATTCCCAAAAGGGAGCCCCCCTGGTCAGGCCAAGGGGCAGTAGAGAGGGAGGCAGTCAGAAGCAGGGGAACGAAGGGGGAATCCCCAGTGGGGGTTGGAGATCGGGACCGGTCTCTCCGTCGGAACGGAGTGAAGGGGGTGGAGTTGCCAGTGTGTCAGAAAGAGCAGAACAGGAAGCAGAGAGGGGAAGGAGTTCGGAGCAGAACGTCCTGCCGGAAGGGGAGGAGTGTAGTACCGAGAGTAGCGTAACGGTCGAAAGGAAGGTCAGAGGCAACGTACGCGCGCCAAGTTCAAATGTTTAGGCGCGCGGGAATGAGGAGAGCCCTGAGGAGGAGCCTGGTCCCAAAGCACGAAGGAGGGGGGAGCAGGCGGCAGAAGACTCAGCCTCGGGGGAGTCCCGGAGGGAGGGAGCACAGGGGGGCAGGAAGACCCTGCGGAAAAGGAAGGAGAGGAAAAGGTGGAGCAGTACAAGCCTCTTAAGCTGGTGCAGGGGCGGGACTGACTCAGAGGGGACTTCTAACATCTAAGGGTAACAGATGCGGAGCCACGGAGCTTGGATGTAAAGACAACAATCTTCTTCAATAAAACCTTTTGTATATAACTTGGACTGGACTTTGGTCTCTTGTGAGCTGGGACCTCGGGTGGCTCTGACAAATAATAATAATAATAATAATAATAATAATAATAATAATAATAATAATAATAATAATAATAATTTATTATTTATACCCCGCCCATCTGGCTGGGCCTCCCCAGCCACTCTGGGCGGCTTCCATAAAAACCAAAAATACAGTAAAATATCACACGCTAAAAACTTCCCTGAACAGGGCTGCCTTAAGATATCTTCTGAATGTCAGGTAGTTGTTTATCGCTTTGACATCTGCTGGAAGGGCGTTCCACAGGGCGGGCGCCACTACCGAGAAGGCCCTCTGCCTGGTTCCCTGTAGCTTTGCTTCTCGCAATGAGGGAACTGCCAGAAGGTCCTCGGCGCTGGACCTCAGCGTCCGGCAGAATGATGGGGGTGGAGACGCTCCTTCAGGTATACTGGACCGAGGCCGTTTAGGGCTTTAAAGGTCAGCACCAACACTTTGAATTGTGCTCGGAAACATACTGGGAGCCAATGTAGGTCTTTCAAGACCAGTGTTATATGGTCTCGGCGGCCACTCCCAGTCACCAGTCTAGCTGCCGCATTCTGGATTAGTTGTAGTTTCCGAGTCACCTTCAAAGGTAGCCCCACGTAGAGTGCATTGCAGTAGTCCAAGCGGGAGATAACCAGAGCATGCACCACTCTGGCGAGACAGTCCGCAGGCAGATAGGGTCTCAGCCTACGTACCAGATGGAGCTGGTAAACAGCTGCCCTGGACACAGATTTGACCTGTGCCTCCATGGACAGCTGTGAGTCCAAAATGACTCCCAGGCTGCGCACCTGGTCCTTCAGGGGCACAGTTACCCCATTCAGGACCAGGGAATCCTCCACACCTGCCCGCCTCCTGTCCCCCCAAAACAGTACTTCTGTCTTGTCAGGATTCAACCTCAATCTGTTAGCCGCCATCCATCCTCCAACCGCCTCCAGACACTCACACAGGACCTTCACTGCCCTCACTGGTTCTGATTTAAAAGAGAGGTAGAGCTGGGTATCATCTGCATACTCATGAACACCCAGCCCAAACCTCCTAATGATCTCTCCCAGCGGCTGCATGTAAATGTTGAAAAGCATGGGGGAGAGGACAGAACCCTGAGGCACCCCACAAGTGAGAGCCCAGGGGTCTGAACACTCATCCCCCACCACCACTTTCTGAACACGGCCCAGGAGGAAGGAGAGGAACCACTGTAGGACAGTGCCCCCAGCTCCCAGCCCCTCAAGATGGTCCAGAAGGATGTTATGGTCGATGGTATCAAACGCCGCTGAGAGATCCAGCAGAACTAGGAAACAGCTCTCACCTTTGTCCCTAGCCCGCCGGAGATCATCAACCAGTGCGACCAAGGCAGTTTCAGTCCCATGATGAGGCCTGAATCCCGACTGGAAGGGATCCAAATGGTCCGCTTCTTCCAGGCGTGCCTGGAGTTGTTCGGCAACCGCTCGCTCTATCACCTTGCCCAAGAATGGAAGATTTGAGACTGGGCGATAGTTGGCCATTGTGGCCGCATCTAAAGATGGTTTTTTAAGAAGCGGTTTAATAACCGCCTCTTTCAGTGGGTCTGGGAAGGCTCCCTCACGGAGGGAAGCATTCACCACCCCACGAAGCCCATCGCCCAGTCCTTCCCGGCTAGCTTTTCTAAGCCAGGATGGGCAAGGATCCAGGAGACAGGTGGTTGGCTTCACTCGTCCAAGCAGCCTGTCCACATCCTCGGAGGTAACAGATTGGAATTGATCCCACACAACTTGACTAGACAGGACTCTAGCACTCTCCCGCCCCAGCCCTGCTCCCACGGTGGAGTCTACTTCTTCCCGAATCTGAGCGATTTTAAATGCAAAAAACTTTGCAAAATCATTGCAGGAGAACATGTGGCCCGTACTGGGCCCCGATGTTGCAGGTGGTTCCGCTAAATTGTGAACCACCTGAAAAAGTCTCCTGCTGCTGTTTTCTGCAGATGCAATAGAGGCGGTGAAGAAATTCTTCTTCGCCGTCGCTATCGCCACTTGGTAGGCTCGACGTTGAGCTCTAACCTGTGTCCGGTCAGATTCGGAATGAGTTATCCGCCACCGGCGCTCTAGCCGTCTCAACGATTGTTTCATTGCCCTCAGATCCGTGGAAAACCACGGGGCTCTCCGGGCTCCATGCAATCGGAGAGGGCGCTTCGGAGCCAAACAGTCAATAGCCCTGGTTAACTCCACATTCCAGCGGGCCACCAGGGAATCGGCTGAAAGGCCATCAACATGGGATAAAGCATCCCCTACCACTCTCTGGAAACCATTTGGATCCATTAAGTGGCGGGGGCGGACCATCCGTATTGGTCCCACCTCCCTGCAGAGGGTCGCAGAGAAGTCCAGTTGCACCAGGAAGTGATCTGACCATGGCACTTCTTTTGTTTCACTTTTACTTAGTGTCAGATCACCAACATCCATAGAGGTCCAAGGCATGTCCGCGGCTATGGGTTGGGCCAGACTTATTCAGGGACAGCCCCATGGAGGCCATGCTTTCCACGAAGTCCCGAGCTGCCCCTTGTAAGGTCGTGTCGGCATGGATGTTAAAATCCCCTAGGACGACCAAGCTAGGGTGTCTCCAGGAGAACATCCGCCACGACCTGAAGCAGCTCGGGCAGGGAATCCTTGGTGCAGCGGGGAGGTCAGTACACCAAAAGGAATCCTGTACTGCCCCTATTGCCCAACTTCCAGAACATGCACTCAGAAAACTGGGTCTTCCCAATAGGACGCCTGGTGCAAACTAATGACTTTCTAAAAATCACTGCAACCCCCCCTCCCTGCCCACATGACCTGGGTTGCTGTGCGTAAGAGAAACCTGGTGGACAAGCAGCGGCAAGGACAAGCCCATCTGCTTCAACCAACCAAGTCTCTGTTACACATGCCAGGTCAAGTCCTCCATCCATGATCAAGTCATGGATGGCAGTGGTCTTATGAATCATTGACCTGGCATTGCACAGCAGCACCTTCAGGTCATGTGGGTATCCCTTGCTGATTCTAGTATCCATCCGGTCAGGACCAGACCTGGAGGCAGGAATAGTCCTCAGACAACGACTAAACCTGCCTCCTCTGTAATGACATGGTCTGGTCTTAGCGTAACTCCTCCTCCTACCCGTGATCACTGAGATTGGTTGTCCCAGTGCATTCCCCCCTGTGGAACATGCCCCAGCCATTTTGTGGGCTGGGGCCCACTCCCTGGCAGCCCTGACCCCTCCCCCTAAGAACAAAATAACAACTTATACAAACAAACAAAACCAATAAAACAATACAAACAAAAAAAATGTAAAAATTACAAAAACATCAAAATAAAAAAATAATTCCCCAAACCCAACCAAACATCCATCCCACCCCCCACATACAAAAAATCCAAAAAAACACTCTGTGCCCCTCCTGCAGTAACACTGTCCTAGTGAGGCCTGTCAGGCCCTGCCCCAGGCCAGATGGTAGGTGGCAGAAAGGAGCAGGGCCCTCAGGCACTCACAGGGGAGTCCTCCTGGGCAGCAGGCAGCAAGCACCAAGCAGTCCTTGTGAGGCTTCAGGCCCCGCCCCAGGCCAGATGGTAAGTGGCAAGAGCAGGGCCCTCAGGCACTCACTCAGGGAGGTCCTCCTGGGCAGTATAAGGCGGTATATAAATCAAATAAATGTATATATGTATGTATGTGACCTAGTGGATCCCACAAAAAACATCACCACTGATCTTAAGGCCTGCTGGTCAGCCCACAGCTGGCAGGTCTGGCAGGACCCAGCCCAAGAAAGAGGTTCTTGCCCACCAGCCAACATAGCAAGTGAGAGGATTTTCTTCTATGGTGGGTGACATAGCAGCTTGGACTCTGAGCTGGTGAGTAGTCTTCCTTCTTGCTGCCAGGATACCCTGCCCTGTCTACTCTTCTACCTGTCTAAAACGCCTGTCTCTTAGCTGCTAACTTGCAGGTGCCTGACTTGCAGCTGCCTGCCTAAGACGCTAGTGCCTGCCTCTTTTTTATATATATAAGATATTTATTAACATTTCAAAGGTTATACAAAAAACAATAAAAAACACAAACAGAAAAAATAACAAAAATACAAAAATACAAAACTAAAAACAATTTAAAAACACATAAAGTTCCATTCACTTATTTTCTTATAACTTACTTCCCAGACCTCCTCATACCTCCCCTTTTTGTATTCCAATTCAAATTATTAATTCAGCAAATCCTCACCATTGATTTTCACTTAATTTTCAACCTTTCTTTCTCCCCCCCCCCAATTATCTTAGTCATTACAGCTGAAAACCACTTAATTTCTAACCAACATCATTCTAACATTCATTAACTTTGTAATATTTCCCAAGATAGTCCTTAAATTTCTTCCAATCTTCTTCCTCCGTCTCTCTTCCCTGGTCTCGGATTCTGCCAGTCATTTCTGCCAGTCCCATATAGTCTATCACCTTCATCTGCCATTCTTCCAGAGTGGGTAGATCTTGTGTCTTCCAATACTTTGCGATGAGTATTCTTGCTGCTGTTGTTGCATACATAAAGAATGTTCTGTCCTTCTTTGACACCAATTGGCCAGCCATGCCCAGGAGAAAGGCTTCTGGTTTCTTCAGAAAGGTATACTTAAATACCTTTTTCAATTCATTATAGATCATTTCCCAGAAAGCCTTAATCCTTGGGCACGTCCACCAAAGGTGAAAGAATGTACCTTCATTTTCTTTACATTTCCAACATTTATTATCAGGCAGGTGATAGATTTTTGCAAGCTTGACTGGGGTCATGTACCACCTATATATCATTTTCATAATTTTCTCCCTTAAGGCATTACATGCCGTGAATTTCATACCGGTGGTCCACAACTGTTCCCAGTCAGCAAACATAATGTTATGACCAATATCTTGTGCCCACTTAATCATAGCTGATTTAACCGTTTCATCTTGCGTATTCCATTTCAACAGCAAGTTATACATCTTTGACAAATTTAGTTTTTGGTTCTAACAATTCTGTTTCCAATTTTGATTTTTCCACCTGGAAGCCAATTTTCCTGTCCAATTTATATGCCTCCATTATTTGATAATAATGAAGCCAGTCTCGCACTTTATCTTTTAATTTTTCAAAACTCTGCAATTTCAATTTGTCTCCTTCTTGTTCCAATATTTCCCTATATTTCGGCCATTTGGACTCCATATTGAGTCTTTTCACAACCTTTTCCTCCATTGGCGACAACCACCTTGGGGTTTTGTTTTCCAACAAGTCTTTATATTTGATCCAGACATTAAACAATGCTTTCCTGACAATATGGTTTTTAAATGCTTTGTGAGCTTTAACCTTGTCATACCACAGATATGCATGCCACCCAAAAATATTGTTAAAACCTTCTAAATCCAAGATATCTGTATTCTCAAGGAGCAGCCAATCTTTCAACCAGCAGAATGCTGCTGATTCATAGTAAAGTTTAAAGTCTGGCAGGGCAAATCCCCCCCTTTCCTTTGCGTCAGTTAAAATCTTAAATTTTATTCTGGGCTTCTTGCCCTGCCAGACAAATCTAGAGATATCTTTCTGCCACTTCTTGAAACAGTCCATCTTGTCCACAATTTGCAATGTTTGAAACAAAAACAACATTCTAGGCAATACATTCATCTTTATAACCGCAATTCGACCAAACAAGGAAAGCTTCAAATTTGACCAAATTTCTAAATCTTTTTTCACTTCTGTCCAACATTTCTCATAATTATCTTTGAATAAATTCACATTTTTAGCTGTCATGTTAATCCCCAAATATTTCACTTTCTTAACCACAGTCAAACCTGTCTCATTCTGAAACCTCTCTTTTTCAATTGCTGTTAAGTTTTTCTCTAGAACCTTAGTTTTTGACTTGTTCAATTTAAATCCTGCTACTTGACCAAATTCTTGAATTAAATCTAAAACCCTTTTGGTACTAGATTCTGGCTCTTGTAATGTTAGTACTAGGTCATCTGCAAATGCTCTCAATTTATACTGTTTGGCTCCGACCTGTATACCTTTAACTAACCGGTCCCTTCTGAGCTCTGGCTTCTCCTCAGATTGTATAAATCTTTCGCCTTTTGCTAGTGCCTGCCTCTTTGCCCTCCTCCAATGTGGTGCCAGCCTAACCAGCAGCAGGAGGCACACACTTCCCTCTGAGCTCTTCTGCAAGGTGAAGGGAGAACAGCATAGAAAACATACAGAATAAATAAAGAATGTAGGCACCTGGTGGCAGAGGCGCCATCTTGTGCCCAAGATTAAGGGGCCCCTGTGTGCTTGTGATGTCATGCACTTACAACATCACATTGCCAGGAAGAGACCAAACGCAGAGCCTGGAGCAGCTTCAATGGCCAGCAGCACCTCCTCTCTTGCACACAGGAGCCCACATTCCCTTGGCTTGGCCTCTTCCACCCCCTCAGGGGGCCTGGTCCCCAACAGATACTGAAGGGTCCAAAGACACTTCAGAGTTGGCAAGCCTGCTCAGTGGCAAAACAGACATGCTCCAATCTCTGGGCACTAGGTTTTGTTTGCTGGCTTGTTTTAATCTAAAGGAGCCTCAGGCAGGGAGTCAGTTTCAATTACAGCAAAGGTACTGCTGGGGTTCCTCATTTCCCCTGTGCCATTTTCACTATTTAAAGCCTGGGCAAAATGCCTAAAGTACATCATGGGACAGAATAAACATTCCCTGTGTGACTCTAATTGTGACTCCCCTGAATCACATCTGTTTTCGAGAAACAGAGACCTAAGTTTTAAATGGAATACATTTCAGAAAGTGAGCCATAGGCGCCGACTCCATGGGGCCTGAGGGGGCCCGAGCCCCCTCAAAAATTCGTTTGGGGGGGCTCTGCCCCCCCAATAATTTAAGAGCGCAGGGGCAAAAATCAGGCAAAAATCAGGCAAAATTAAGATCGGGTGGTTGGGCGGAGGGAAGGCGGAAGCTGCTGCTTTCCTGCATTCTGCCTCAGGGTCTTACTGCCCACCCGCTTCTGTTGCTGCATTTGCTCAAACTCAACAAAGAGCAGGGAATCCCCTGCCCTCCTGGCAAGCAGAGGGTTAAGGAAAGGATCGAGTCCTTCCTTCTAATTCTTTCCTAGTCACACTGCGTGCAGGCTCCAGCCCACCACCTCCTCCTCCTCTCCGTGCTCTAGGGATGCAGGTGGGAGAGAGAGAGAGAGGGCTGGCTTGGGGGGGGGGACTTTTGCCTTCCTTTCCTCCCCCCACCCCGTTAAACTCCTCCCCTGCATTCTTAGCCAGCTGCTTCTCCGCACACCCCTCTTGTGCTTCTTGTCCCTTCTGTGTTTTTCCTTCCCTCCCCATTTAAAACGTGGTGACAAAGCATGGATCCACATGGATCCTCAGGATTTTTGCATTGGGTCACCCCAAATTCACCATCAGATCACATAGCATGTTCATGGCTACATCTTGCACCAAAAAAATCACGCACCCACTGTTGCCTAGGGTCACAGTGGTGCAAAAACGTGGTTACAAAGCACGGATCCACATGGATCCTCAGGATTTTTGCATTGGGTCACCCCAAATTCACCATCAGATCACATAGCATGTTCATGGCTACATCTTGCACCAAAAAAATCACGCACCCACTGTTGCCTAGGGTTACAGTGGTACAAAAACGTGGTTACAAAGCACGGATCCACATGGATCCTCAGGATTTTTGCATTGGGTCACCCCAAATTCACCATCAGATCACATAGCATGTCCGTGGCTACATCTTGCACCAAAGAAATCACACACCCACTGTTGCCTAGGGTCACAGTGGTGCAAAAACGTGGTTACAAAGCACGGATCCACATGGATCCTCAGGATTTTTGCATTGGGCTACTCCAAACTCACTGTCAGATATTAAAAATCTTTATAAAATAGAGAATTAAATACATACAGAATGTTAAATTTTCAGTTTTGAAATATTAGTACTAGTTTAGTACTGTATTTCTATATTACTATAGTACTGTATTAGTTATTTTCAAATACTTAAATATTTTTAGGGTGTAAGACCCAATTAAAGCCCGTTATTTACATACAGTATTACAGTATTTACATACAGTATTAGGCATACTGTATTAACTTTATTAACTGTATTAAAGCATTAACTTTAAGATATTATATTTATTTAATGAACCCTCAGCCTTATTCAAAGTAAGCTTAAATTAGCTATTTCACTTATTAATCAAAGTGCTATTACTGTGCGACAGCAATATTTTATGTTTTATTCTTTTAATGATAGTTTAGGATTTATTTAAATATCATTTCAGTCTTTTCAGAGCTATATATTCACTGCTCTGTAATAGTCTATAAGCATAATTGTTACTGTAAATTAAATTAGCTTTTTACGAAAATACCGTGCGTGTTTTTGTTTTGTTTCTTTTTTTCAAAGCCAAAAAGTGTTTCAGGCTTGTCGAGTTTCCCGGAGTGTGGAGTTATAGAGAGTCGAGTTTTCGGGGTTCTAATGTTGATCATATGACTCTAAAATACTTTTTAAAAACTTTAAAACTCACTAATTTTCATCTAAAATTTAGAAAACTTCCCAGGGCAGGACCCCGGTATGGGCCCCCCCAATATTTTTTATAAGTCGGCGCCCCTGAAGTGAGCCAAGATAGAGCAGAGGGGAATGGGTACAGTGGCGGAGCTAGGTGTTCCAGCACCTGGAGCGGCATACATGCCATGCCCCTGGGGTGATCCGCCCAAGGGGCGGGGCGATCCGTCCACGGGATGATTGGTGCAGCTACACAATCCTTCCTGGGGGTCGATCTTGGCACAGGGGGGAGCCACTGCAGACAAGACCTGTCCTCATAATGCCACCTTCCAGACCTCTTGAGGAGGAGGCACACAAATAGATGATCTCAGGATCTGGCTAGGTTCATATGGAAAGAGGCAGTCCTTGAGGTATCGCGGTCCTGAGCTGTCAGAGGCTCAGGAGCAGAGGCACAGGGAGCTGCCCTAGGTCCCAGCTCACAAAGGACCAACGCCAGTTCTTGTTATATACAAAAGTCTTTATTGAAGTTCAGTTTCGATTTCAAAGCCGCGGCGCGCAGCTGTACGTCTTGAACTCTAGACCGCTGAAGCTCCGTCTGAATCTCCTCCCCCCAGACACCAGTTTAAGACTCTAGCCCTGCTCCACCTCTTCCTCTGCTCTTTCCTCCTCTGGGTCCGCCTGTCCGCTGGGGTCTTGCCCTTTCTGGACTCTTCTGACGCTGAGTCCCCTGAGTCTTCCCCCTGCCTCCGGCGGGCTTTAGGACCTGGTTCCCAATCCGGGTTTTCTGCTGTCCCGCGCACCTGTACATTCAAACCTGGCGCCCGCGCCCAGCCGGCAACCTTCCTCCTGACCGTTACACTGCTCCTGTCACTGCTTCCCCCTTCGGGGGGGCTAGCTGGGCCTGACCTCCCCTCCGTTCCCTCACTCTCCAACAGAGGCGTGGTCAGCCCTGACTCATCTTCTCTCCCTGCTGGAGGAGACGCTGGCCCTGATGCATGGGACTCTTCCCCCCCACTACGCTCTGGTGGGGGAGCTGGCCCTGATCTCCCGCTGCTGCTTTGGGAGTCCCCGCTGGCCCCTTGTTTCTGGTGCGTCCCCCCTGGGACCCCCCTTGCCCTGGCCATCGGCGCCCCCTTCTGGGAATCTTCTGATTCGCTGGAAAGCTCATGGAATCTCTCGGGCCACTGTCCTACTCCCCTACGCTGCCCTCTGATTCCTCCCCCTCGCTCTCCATTTCCTCTCTCCCCTGTGCCTCTGCTCCTGAGCCCCTGACAATATTGTAAAGAGATCCCATTCTTTTTCAAAGTCACTATTGTCCTTTTCACGCAGTTTGTCTGTTAACTTTGCCAGTTCTGCATACTTCATCAATGTTTCTTGCCATTGTTCTTTAGATGGTATTTCTCCAGTCTTCCAATTTTGTGCAATTAGAATTCTTGCTACCATGTACCTTCCCCTTCTTTACATCTCCTTTGTACATTTTGGCCAGTTTTAATGGTGTAATAGACCACCAGTACATCATTTTCATATAGTTCTTTTTCAACAACATGCAATCGTAAATTTATAAGTTCATTTTCCAAAGCCTTATCCAATCCTCAAATTGTATGTTGTGACCTATGTTTTGTGCCCACTTAATCATTACTGCTTTAACTTTCTCATCTTTAGTTTCCCATTCCAACAGAATATTATACGCCTTTAACAATTTAGAATTATCATCTATGATATCTTTTTGGAATTTGGAAACTGTGAAAGGGAATCCTCTCTTATTATGTTCCTTGAAGATTTCATTTAATTGCCTATAATGCAACCAACTCTGAAGGTGTTTCTTTATCTCATCATAATCTTTCCATTTCCACTTTCCTTCTTGTTCTACTAATAAATCTCTATATATTGGCCATATTTCTTTCATTGTTAATGTTTTAAGTGATAATGCTTATTGAAGCATTATCACTTAACATTATCACTTATCAGGTAACAAACCAGCACTTTGAATTGGACCTGGAAACTAATTGGTAGCCCGTGCAGTGTAATATGCTCAAACCATCTTGCTCCGGTGAGCAACCTGGCCACTGGATTCTGCACTAGCTGAAGTTTCCAAACTGTCTTCAGAGGAAGCTCTACATATAACATATTAATCTAACCTTGAGGTTACCAGAGCATAGACAACAGTAGTTAGGTTATCCCTGTCCAGATAGGGGCGTAGTTGGGCCACCAGCCGAAGCTGAGGGAAGGCACTCCGGGCCACTGAGGCCACCTGAGCCTCAAGCGACAGCAAAGGATCCAGGAGTATCCCTAAGACTGCTCCTTCGGGGGAAGTGTAACACCATCAAGAGCAGGCGACCTCCCACCCATCTGGTCTAGGGAACCACCCACTAATAGTGCCTCAGTCTTATCTGGATTGAGCTTCAGTCTGTTGGCTGTCATCCAGTCCATTACTGAGGCAAGACACTGGTCCAGCACTTCCACTGCCTCACCTACAGATGTAAAGGAGAAATAGAGCTGAGTGTCATCAGCATACTGCTGACAACATACTCTGAACTTCTGGATAACCCCACCCTGCAGTTTCATGTAGATGTTAACCAACGTGGGGGATTGGATTGAGCCCTGCCGGTCCCCTGCATTCCTGAAATATACTTGTCCTGCAGTGATTTCATGCTCTTTATTGCAGCTTGTAAAACAGTGATTGAATTTCCCCCCAAACCTCAGGCCTTTATATACATTATTTACACAATGAGTCCTGTCTGATTGGCTGATTCTGCTTCCCTCCTGGAGCCTGATTGGTCTTCTCCTGTAGGCTAATCAGTTGTTACATTCTACAATCCTACCAGCCTTATTAACTTCCTCCTGGAGCTTGATTGGTCTTCTCCTGCAAGCCAATCAGTTGTTGCATTCTAGGATCCTACCTGCCTATTGTTCTAGGATCCAAGCTTAATACATAACAATTCCCCAAGGAAACCCTCTGGGAACAACCATCCAAGTAGGACTGGAACCACTGCAAAATTCAGAGTGTCGCTCCAGAAGGATACCATGGTTGATGATACTGAAAGCAGCGGAGAGGTTGAGAACAATTAATAGGGACACGTTTCCTTCTCTCTTTCTCAACAGAGGTCATCATACAAGGCGACCAAACCAGGCCTAAACGCCAACTGAAATGGGTCTAGAAAATCAGTTTCTTCCAAAAGCACCTGGATCTGGTCCACAACCACTTGCTCCAGAACCTTGCCCAGGAAAGGGAGATTAGCAACTGTCTGCTAGTTAGTTAGGATTTCTGAATCCAGAGAAGGTTTCTTAAGGAGTGGTTTTACCACGGCCTCTTTCAAACAGGCAGGGACCACCCCCTCTCGTAAAGAGGCATTGGACCTCCCTGGCCCAGCCAGCTGTTCTCTCCCTGCTGGTTTTTATCAGCAAAGAGGGGCAAGGGTCCAGAGTGCAAGTGGTCACCCTGACTGATCCAAGCACCTTGTCCACATCCTCGAGCCTTACCAACTGAAACTCATCCCACACAACAGGACTAGACTGTGTGCTCTGCTATAACAGCAGAGTCAAGTCTTGGTGGATGCAAGCAATTTTATCCTCAAAATGCTTTGCAAACATGTTGCAACAAGCTGCCAGTTCTAGCCTGTAAAAGGCCCCGTACAACCTGGAAAACCTCTGCTGGATGACATGATGAGGATTCAAGGTAGTTTGCTGCCTTCACTGCCACTAGGTAGGCTTGATACTGCCCTTGCCAGTGTTTGGCTGTATTCATTTGGATCTTTCCTCCACTTGCGTTCAAGCCATCTCCCATGATCATTCACCAGGGGTCGAAAAACCTTTTCAGCAGGGGGCCAGTCCACTGTCCCTCAGACATTCCTTCAGGGTGAGGGCAGCGGCAGCGCTGGCGCTGGCCGGCCTCTCCTGTCCAGACCCCACCGTGTGGCAGCGGTGGCCTCTGGTGTAGCCAGGACCGCCAGGAGGCAGGAAGGAAGAGCGGCCAGGGTGCTTGGCAGGATCTGCCTCTGCGTGTCAGCGGCAGCTCAATGAATGAGGGGCCGCATCGGAGCTTGCTGTGTTGAGGTAGGCTCCGGTGCAGCTTTTCATCCGTTGAGCCACTGCGTGTCGGCAGCTGCTCAGCGAGTGAAGGACCGCATCAGGGCTTGCCTCAGCGCAGAACGGAAACTGATTGGTCAGTCTCCACGCCGTGCTGAGGTGGGCATGACTTTTCATTTGTTGAGCAGTTGTGCAGCCGCCATCCACCCATTAGCCAGGGCCTTGCAGGAGATTGGTCGTGACTGGAGTCTGCCTTTGCTCACACTTTAAGTGGGAGGGAGGGAGGAGGCGCCACCGCGATGCATGAGAGGGAGGGGGAAATGGCGGTGCAGGAAAAAATGGCAGCCAAAAACAAATAATAATAAAAAAGACCAGAACCCCACGGCCCCCTCAGATCCATGGACTGTTCGTGGGCCGGATCCGGCCTTAGTTTGCCGACCCGTCTCACACTCTTTGCTGCGCCACCCTGCCCATGAAGCAGGGTGAGGCAGCTGCCTTGGGAAGTGGATCTGGACTCCCTGGGATGGGTGCCTTCTCCTTCTCCTCCTCCACCCCCACCCTCCTTCTCTCCACCCCCAACTAGGCGCAGACCTCCATTCCATCATTCTTGTTCAAGTTGGTATGAAAATAAACCCCTCATATAGTATAGAAAGATTTAAGCAAAAGCACACTGATCTATTTTCTCTGAGTATACCATGCACATACAGATATCCTCTACAAGCATTATTCAGAACATTATTCAGCATATTATTCAGAACACTTTTTTACTCCTCTGCAGGAAGGGAACTCAATGCATGCTTTGGAGCCCATCCATCCACTCTAATTCCTGGATTGTCCACACTATTTGTTTGGTGTATATGTACACATGCACACATTTTTAATTTTGAGCCTTCGAAGATGTTCATTTGTCTTATTTGGCTCTGTGGAATTAATCTGAGGAATTTTGATTACAAAATAAACCAAGCACAAAGTGTACCTGGAAAGACATTAGATGCTTAGTCACAGAGGAAAGCAAAGTGTAGAACAGTTATAGGATGTTCTGTGATTTGGAAAGAATACTGTAGGCTATTCCTTGCGCCCCTGCCAGCATTATCTTGATCAGGAATACAGAATGGGATGTGGAAATAATTCTTTTTTGTACAGCAAATAATTTATTGGGCAAAACATAAGTTCAGGTTTGGATTGATAGTCTAATTATGGGGTATAACAGTGTTTTAACTTTAGCTTTTTCACATCTTCTGCCTATAGAAGAAATGCAGATTGCATTTCATGTATTCAGATATGAGTGAATGCTCAGGTGTTCAATCTTTTGACGAAATGCATATTGGTAGCATGCCGTGTGTATACAGTCGTACCTTGGTAGCAAGCCGAGTGTATACAGTCATACCTTGGCTCCCAAACACCGCAAAACTGGAAATGAGTGTTCTGGTTTACAAGCGTTCTTTGGAAACCAAACATCTGACGTGACCTCCACAGCTTCCTGCAGCCAATTGGAAGCTGTGCCTTGGTTTCCAAATGTTTTGGAAGTCAAAGGGACTTCCAGAATGGATTATGTTCAACTTCTGAGCTACCACTGTATATGCAGTCATTTTGCTGTAGTTCAGCAGATCTGGGTCTGCTCAGTTCTTGGATGGGATACTACCTGAGAAACCCATCTAAGCACTTGGGTTCCATCAAGGAAGGAAGGTGGATGGATATAAATTACTAAATAAATATAGTGCTATGAATTTCTGGATGCTAGACACTGTGTTTAGCATGGTAAATTACAGGCCAAACCAATCTTCCTGTGTCTGGACTAGCCTGAATGGCTGATTTGTTAAGCAAACAAAGACAGGATGATGATCCATCATGGACGCCATCAGCAAGACAAAGACCCTCTGCAGATGCAGCGGGGTGGAGCCCCATCTGGGATGAGACAGAGTTGCAGGAGGGAGGGGCAGAATTAGAGTGGGTAATGTAAGACAGGGGTCGGCAAACTAAGCACTGGGGGCTGGATGCGGCCCCCAGGCTCATAAATTCGGCCCGCGGACCCTGCTGCCCGCTCAGTCAGTCCTGCGCACTGCGGATGCTTTGCTGTGCAGGGACTGACTTCTGCAATGCTGGCACGGTTTCTGGAAGGGCGGCAACGCTGGTGCTGCTTCGGATTGACTGCAGGATGTTCCTGCAACCAATCTAAAGCCTTGCTGAGGTAAACCCGGCGTGGCCATGGATGGAGAGGTTGGCAGGCGGTGGGTCTGGGCCATGCCATAGGCATTGTGACAGGCGTGTTGCGGGGCTTCAGCTGCAGCCTGGTGTGCTTGGCACCCAGCACAACACTGCTGCTAATGGCGTGCTTGGCGGCTGCACTGGAGGGCGAGCTGCACGCCTCCTGCCCGTGCTCTGCATGTGGCCTGCCCACCGACTGGCTTCGGACAACGGGCCGCAGTGTGTGGTGCACGCTGCCTGGGAGCTCTGGGGGTATGGGCCGATGGAGCAGCTGCGGGTGGCGCCAAGACACGCTCCTGAGTGCATGCAGAGTGTGTTCCTCCTCCAGGTCTGGAGGCAGCTGTGGGACCAGCTTGCAAGGTATTTATTGTCAGGGGTTCAGAAGGAGAGACACAGGAGGGGGAGCAAATGGAGAGTGAGGAGGAGGAGTACGAGGGGGGCGCAGGCAGTGACAGTGGCCAGAGTTATTCCACAAGCCTCTCTAGTGAATCGGAGGACTCACAGAAGGGAGCGCCGGTGGCCAGAGCGAAGGGGGGTCCAGGGGGGAAGCCCCAGGAGGAAGGGGCCAGCGGGGAGTCCCTGAGCAGCAGCTGGAGATCAGGACCAGCGTCTCCACCAGAGCGCAGTGGGGAGGGGGAGTCCCAGGAGTCGGGACCAGTGTCCTCACCACCAGAGGGAGGAGAGGAGTCAGGTTTGGCAACACCCACATCAGGAAGCGGGGAAACGGTCAGAAGGAAAGTCACCGGCTGGGCGCGCGCGCCAAGTTCAAATGTACAGGAGCGCGGCACAGCGGGGAGCCCGGGAAGGGAGCCAGGTCCTAAAGCCCGCCGGAGGGAGGGGCAAGACTCAGGAGGCTCAGCGTCAGAGGAGTCCAGGAAGGAGGGAACCCCAGAGGGCAGAAGGACCCAGCGCAGGAAAGAGCAGCGCAAGAGGTGGAGCCGGGCTAGAATCTTAAACTGGTGTGGGTGGAGCAGTGAGTCAGAGGGGACTTAGCCGGTCTAGCATCGAGACGTGGGTCTGCGCGCCCAGAGCTTGGAAATGGAAACTAAACTTTAATAAAGACTTTTGTATATAACATCCACTGGGCGTTGGTCCTCTGTGAGCTGGGACCTAGCGGCAGTCCTGACAGTGAATGTGCATTCTAACCCCAAAAACACCAATTTGCAACAAAACCAGTCAGAGCTTTATCGTCTTTCTTTTTAAGTGGATGGAACCCAAAACACCTTTTTGCTTTGGTTGGAGGTGATTCTGGTGCACACGCATAAAACACCATGTGAATTGAAATAAGCCCTATCAAAGCTTATTCGTCTTCTTTCTACGCATATGAAAGCGAAAAGACGGTTTTGTGTTACTTGGGACATTACACATTGTCAGGACTGCCGCTAGGTCCGAGCTCACAGTGGGAGCCATTTTGTAATCCAAAAGGCATAACTCTATATTCATAGGTGCCCAGCGGCGTAAACATGGCCGTCTTCCACTCGTCACCCTCCCTCACTCGTATGAGATTGTACGCTCCGCGTAGATCCAACTTGGTAAAGATGCGCCCCTTCCGCACCGTCGCCAGCAGGTCATCGATCTTGGGCATGGGGAAGGCTGAGGGCTTGGTTTTCGCATTTAAGACGCGGTAATCAACTACAAGCCTCTTTTGGGGCGTGTCGCGCTTCTTTACAAAGAATACAGGGCTGCCCCCCACCGCCTTGGACTCTCGGATGAATCCCCGCTTCAAGTTGTGATCTATGAACTCCTTGAGCTCCTGCAATTCATCCTCAGACATGGAATACAGCTTCCCCGTCGGGAGCGTCGCCCCCGGCAGGAGGTCAATCTTGCAGTCGTAGGGTCTGTGGGGAGGCAGCTTGTCCGCTTCTTTCTCGCAGAAGACCTCCAAAAACTCTTTGTACTTGTTAGGTACCGCTTGCAACATGCCCAAGTTCAGCTGTGGTCCATCCTCGTGCCCCTCATCGTCCAAGTCAGCCAGGATGCAGTGTTCTGCGCAGTAGGAGGAGCCGAAGGTCAGTTGCCGCTGGTACCAAGCTAATACCGGGCTGTGCCTATCCAGCCAACTCATGCCCAACACAATGGGCGTGTCTGACAGGCGGGTGACGTTGAAGCTGATGACTTCGCGGTGATTACCAATGCGCATCACCATTGGCGGCGTCTGCTGCAGCACTTGCCCTCCCAGTAGCTCCCTGCCGTCCACCGTGACGACGTTCAGAGGTACCGTCGCTGGCAGAAGGGCTATGCCATGTTGCTGGATGAAGTCCATGCCTATAAAATCTGCATTGCTCCCAGAGTCAATCGTAATGGGGATTTCCACAGTGAGCCCATTGGGAAGTTGAAGGGATGCGGTGAGCTGCACTACTGGTTTGGGTGGGAGGGGGTCTGTGGGCTGTAACATTACTGGGGATTGCTTCACTGACTTGTCTGGCTGGCCCCCAGTGACTCCATTTCCAGCCAGACAGTGGAGTTTTCCTGCTGTGATTCACTCTGCTGAACTGCTTCTGTTACTGTCGCTGCGGCTGCAGTGTGCTTGTGAAACCGCTGGGGACACTCTTTCGCCATGTGCTGAACACTGTCGCAGATGTAGCACTTCCTGGTCCCTCTAGGAGGCTTCATTTTGACTGCTCCCGGCGTTAGGGCTCCGGCTGTGGACTGAGCCTTAGCACCACCTATCTCCATCGGCTCCTCTCCTCCTCCCAGCGGAGGCATGGATCGAGCGCGCGCCGCTTCCTTGGGAAAGGGGGGTGGTGCTTTCGTTGGCGTGCGGCCCCAATGAACTTCCTCTTTGTCCCAAGGGCGTCCTTCCAGCCTAACCCCAATGGTGAGTGCCCTCTCCACAATGTCCTTGGTGGTTTGGGGTCTCTCCCCCCTTGCAATTTCGTCTTTCACAGCTCCGTTCAGCCCCTCCCAGAACAGATCTCTGACGGCAGGCGATTCTCTCTCCCACCCCAATGCGTTCACCAATGCGAAAAAACGTGAATGATATTGCCTTACAGTGGCTCTACCTTGTCTTAGTCCGTGAATCTGTTTCCTAGCGATATCCACATCAATCTCAGACAGAAAACACGCATCCATCACTTTAAGGAAGGCACCCGCATCTTGGAGGGCTGGATCCTTATCTCTCCAGAGATTGCGCAGCCACGTTTTCGCCTCTCCCCGTAAATGCGAAACAATAAATCCCACTCTTTCTTCCTCGTTTTTAAAGTCCTTGTCAAGCAGCTGCAGTGCATATAGTACATCTGCTCTGAAGTTAGGATACTCCTGCAGGTCCCCATTGAAGTGAGACACAAGGCTCCCTCCTCTGTTCCCCAGCCAAATCCCTTCCGGTCTGGTGGCCGGTAGCCTCTGTGTAGTTAGCACTTCTAACCTGGTTCGCAGATCCTGGCAGGCAGCAGCTGCTTCCTGTTCCTTCTTTCTGGACGCCAAAATTTCTGCGTTCAGCTGTGTCACTGCGTTTTGCAGACTCGCTATCTTCTCTTCGGTAGTCATTTCCCTGGTTTTCGTGAGCTCGCGAAGCACCAATCTTCACCCCTCGCTGCTTTCCCACACTCCACGAGGTTTTAAAATTGGTGGAAAATGGTGAGAGGGGACTTACTGTCAGGACTGCCGCTAGGTCCCAGCTCACAGAGGACCAACGCCCAGTGGATGTTATATACAAAAGTCTTTATTAAAGTTTAGTTTCCATTTCCAAGCTCTGGGCGCGCAGGCCCACGTCTCGACGCTAGACCGGCTAAGTCCCCTCTGACTCACTGCTCCACCCACACCAGTTTAAGATTCTAGCCCGGCTCCACCTCCTACGCTGCTCTTTCCTTAGCTGGGTCTTTCTGCCCTCTGGGGTTCCCTCCTTCCTGGACTCCTCTGACGCTGAGCCTCCTGAGTCTTGCCCCTCCCTGCGGCGGGCTTTAGGACCTGGCTCCCTTTCTGGGCTCCCCGCTGTGCCGCGCTCCTGTACATTTGAACTTGGCGCGCGCGCCCAGCCGGTGACTTTCCTTCTGACCGTTTCCCCGCTTCCTGATGTGGGCGTTGCCAAACCTGACTCCTCTCCTCCCTCTGGTGGTGAGGACACTGGTCCCGACTCCTGGGACTCCCCCTTCCCACTGCGCTCTGGTGGAGAAGCTGGTCCTGATTTCCAGCTGCTGCTCAGGGACTCCCCGCTAGCCCCTTCCTCCTGGGGCTTCCCCCCCGGAGTCCCCTTCGCTCTGGCCTCCGGCGCTCCCTTCTGTGAGTCCTCCGATTCGCTAGAGAGGCTTGTGGAATAACTCTGGCCACTGTCACTGCCTGCGCCCCCCTCGTACTCCTCCTCCTCACTCTCCATTTGCTCCCCCTCCTGTGTCTCTCCTTCTGAACCCCTGACAACCACGGAACACGATTTGAAATAAGCGAAATCCAAAATTCTTCTTTCTATGTAGCTGGAACGCAAAACAACCTGTTTGGCGAGGTTCAGGCTCATTACACTTTGCTATTTGTGGGTGGAAAGAACATGGAAAGAACAATCCAAACTTTTTCGTCTGCTTTCTATTGACATGGAACCAAAACACCTATGCTTGTTTACGGATGTTAAGAAACATTTCACTCTGAGATTTTTGGGTGAATGTGCATTCTAACCCCAAAAACACCAATTTGCAACAAAACCAATCAGAGCTTTATCGTCTTTCTTTTTAAGTGGATGGAACCCAAAACACCTTTTTGCTTTGGTTGGAGGTGATTCTGGTGCACACCCATAAAACACCATGCGAATTGAAATAAGCCCTATCAAAGCTTATTCGTCTTCTGTCTACGCATATGGAAGCGAAAAGACGGTTTTGTGTTATTTGGGACATTACACATAGTTTGCAATTTCTGGGTTAATGAGCATTAACACCACGGAACACGATTTGAAATAAGCGAAATCCAAAATTCTTTTTTCTATGTAGCTGGAACGCAAAACAACCTGTTTGGGGAGGTTCAGGCTCATTACACTTTGCTATTTGTGGGTGGAAAGAACATGGAAAGAACAATCCAAACTTTTTCGTCTGCTTTCTATTGACATGGAACCAAAACACCTATGCATGTTTACGGTTGTTAAGATTTTTGGGTGAATGGGCATTCTAACCCCAAAAACACCAATTTGCAACAAAACCAATCAGAGCTTTATCGTCGTTCTTTTTAAGTGGATGGACCCCAAAACACCTTTTTGCTTTGGTTGGAGGTGATTCTGGTGCACACCCATAAAACACCATGCGAATTGAAATAAGCCCTATCAAAGCTTATTCGTCTTCTGTCTACGCATATGGAAGCGAAAAGACGCTTTTGTGTTATTTGGGACTCATTACACATAGTTTGCGATTTCTGGGTTAATGAGCATTAACACCACGGAACACGATTTGAAATAAGCGAAATCCAAAATTCTTCTTTCTATGTAGCTGGAACGCAAAAAACCTGTTTGGGGAGGTTCAGGCTCATTACACTTTGCTATTTGTGGGTGGAAAGAACATGGAAAGAACAATACAAACGTTTTCGTCTGCTTTCTATTGACATGGAACCAAAACACCTATGCTTGTTTACGGCTGTTAAGAAACATTTCACTCTGAGATTTTTGGGTGAATGTGCATTCTAACCCCAAAAACACCAATTTGCAACAAAACCAATCAGAGCTTTATCGTCTTTCTTTTTAAGTGGATGGAACCCAAAACACCTTTTTGCTTTGGTTGGAGGTGATTCTGGTGCACACCCATAAAACACCATGCGAATTGAAATAAGCCCTATCAAAGCTTATTCGTCTTCTTTCTACGCATATGGAAGCGAAAAGACGGTTTTGTGTTATTTGGGACTCATTACACATACTTTGCTATTTCTGGGTTAATGAGCATTAACACCACGGAACACGATTTGAAATAAGCGAAATCCAAAATTCTTCTTTCTATGTAGCTGGAACGCAAAACAATCTGTTTGGGGAGGTTCAGGCTCATTACACTTTGCAATTTGTGGGTGGAAAGAACATGGAAAGAACAATCCAAACTTTTTCGTCTGCTTTCTATTGACATGGAACCAAAACACCTATGCCTGTTTACGGCTGTTAAGATTTTTGGGTGAATGTGCATTCTAACCCCAAAAACACCAATTTGCAACAAAACCAATCAGAGCTTTATCGTCTTTCTTTTTAAGTGGATGGAACCCAAAACACCTTTTTGCTTTGGTTGGAGGTGATTCTGGTGCACACCCATAAAACACCATGCGAATTGAAATAAGCCCTATCAAAGCGTATTCGTCTTCTGTCTACGCATATGGAAGCGAAAAGACGGTTTTGTGTTATTTGGGACTCATTACACATAGTTTGCGATTTCTGGGTTAATGAGCATTAACACCACGGAACACGATTTGAAATAAGCGAAATCAAAAATTCTTCTTTCTATGTAGCTGGAACGCAAAACAACCTGTTTGGGGAGGGTCAGGCTCATTACACTTTGCTATTTGTGGGTGGAAAGAACATGGAAAGAACAATCCAAACTTTTTCGTCTGCTTTCTATTGACATGGAACCAAAACACCTATGCCTGTTTACGGCTGTTAAGATTTTTGGGTGAATGTGCATTCTAACCCCAAAAACACCAATTTGCAACAAAAACAATCAGAGCTTTATCGTCTTTCTTTTTAAGTGGATGGAACCCAAAACACCTTTTTGCTTTGGTTGGAGGTGATTCTGGTGCACACCCATAAAACACCATGCGAATTGAAATAAGCCCTATCAAAGCTTATTCGTCTTCTGTCTACGCATATGGAAGCGAAAAGACGGTTTTGTGTTATTTGGGACTCATTACACATAGTTTGCGATTTCTGGGTTAATGAGCATTAACACCACGGAACACGATTTGAAATAAGCGAAATCCAAAATTCTTCTTTCTATGTAGCTGGAACGCAAAACAACCTGTTTGGCGAGGTTCAGGCTCATTACACTTTGCTATTTGTGGGTGGAAAGAACATGGAAAGAACAATCCAAACGTTTTCGTCTGCTTTCTATTGACATGGAACCAAAACACCTATGCTTCTTTAGGGCTGTTAAGAAACATTTCACTCTGAGATTTTTGGGTGAATGTGCATTCTAACCCTAAAAACACCAATTTGCAACAAAACCAATCAGAGCTTTATCGTCTTTCTTTTTAAGTGGATGGAACCCAAAACACCTTTTTGCTTTGGTTGGAGGTGATTCTGGTGCACACCCATAAAACACCATGCGAATTGAAATAAGCCCTATCAAAGCTTATTCGTCTTCTGTCTACACATATGGAAGCAAAAAGACAGTTTTGTGTTATTTGGGACTCATTACACATAGTTTGCGATTTCTGGCTTAATGAGCATTAACACCACGGAACACGATTTGAAATAAGCGAAATCCAAAATTCTTCTTTCTATGTAGCTGGAACGCAAAACAACCTGTTTGGGGAGGTTCAGGCTCATTACACTTTGCATTTTGTGGGTGGAAAGAACATGGAAAGAACAATCCAAACTTTTTCGTCTGCTTTCTATTGACATGGAACCAAAACACCTATGCCTGTTTACGGCTGTTAAGATTTTTGGGTGAATGTGCATTCTAACCCCAAAAACACCAATTTGCAACAAAACCAATCAGAGCTTTATCGTCTTTCTTTTTAAGTGGATGGAACCCAAAACACCTTTTTGCTTTGGTTGGAGGTGATTCTGGTGCACACCCATAAAACACCATGCGAATTGAAATAAGCCCTATCAAAGCTTATTCGTCTTCTTTCTACGCATATGGAAGCGAAAAGACGGTTTTGTGTTATTTGGGACTCATTACACATAGTTTGCGATTTCTGGGTTAATGAGCATTAACACCACGGAACACGATTTGAAATAAGCGAAATCCAAAATTCTTCTTTCTATGTAGCTGGAACGCAAAACAACCTGTTTGGCGAGGTTCAGGCTCATTACACTTTGCAATTTGTGGGTGGAAAGAACATGGAAAGAACAATCCAAACTTTTTCGTCTGCTTTCTATTGACATGGAACCAAAACATCTATGCCTGTTTACGGCTGTTAAGATTTTTGGGTGAATGTGCATTCTAACCCCAAAAACACCAATTTGCAACAAAACCAATCAGAGCTTTATCGTCTTTCTTTTTAAGTGGATGGAACCCAAAACACCTTTTTGCTTTGGTTGGAGGTGTTTCTGGTGCACACCCATAAAACACCATGCGAATTGAAATAAGCCCTATCAAAGCTTATTCGTCTTCTGTCTACGCATATGGAAGCGAAAAGACGGTTTTGTGTTATTTGGGACTCATTACACATAGTTTGCGATTTCTGGGTTAATGAGCATTAACACCACGGAACACGATTTGAAATAAGCGAAATCCAAAGTTCTTCTTTCTATGTAGCTGGAACGCAAAACAACCTGTTTGGGGAGGTTCAGGCTCATTACACTTTGCGATTTGTGGGTGGAAAGAACATGGAAAGAACAATCCAAACGTTTTCGTCTGCTTTCTATTGACATGGAACCAAAACACCTATGCTTGTTTACGGCTGTTAAGAAACATTTCACTCTGAGATTTTTGGGTGAATGTGCATTCTAACCCCAAAAACACCAATTTGCAACAAAACCTGTCGGTTTCAGAAGGAGAGACACAGGAGGGGTAGCAAATGGAGAGTGAGGAGGAGGAGTACGAGGGCGGCGCAGGCAGTGACAGTGGCCAGAGTTATTCCACAAGCCTCTCTAGCGAATCGGAGGACTCACAGAAGGGAGCGCTGGTGGCCAGAGCGAAGGGGAAGCCCCAGGAGGAAGGGGCCAGCAGGGAGTCCCTGAGCAGCAGCTGGAGATCAGGACCAGCGTCTCCACCAGAGCGCAGTGGGGAGGGGGAGTCCCAGGAGTCGGGACCAGTGTCCTCACCACCAGAGGGAGGAGAGGAGTCAGGTTTGGCAACACCCACATCAGGAAGCGGGGAAACGGTCAGAAGGAAAGTCACCGGCTGGGCGCGCGCGCCAAGTTCAAATGTACAGGAGGGCGGCACAGCGGGGAGCCCGGGAAGGGAGCCAGGTCCTAAAGCCCGCCGGAGGGAGGGGCAAGACTCAGGAGGCTCAGCGTCAGAGGAGTCCAGGAAGGAGGGAACCCCAGAGGGCAGAAGGACCCAGCGCAGGAAAGAGCAGCGCAATAGGTGGAGCCGGGCTAGAATCTTAAACTGGTGTGGGTGGAGCAGTGAGTCAGAGGGGACTTAGCCGGTCTAGCGTAGAGACGTGGGTCTGCGCGCCCAGAGCTTGGAAATGGAAACTAAACTTTAATAAAGACTATAACATCCACTGGGCGTTGGTCCTCTGTGAGCTGGGACCTAGCGGCAGTCCTGACAAAACCAATCAGAGCTTTATCGTCTTTCTTTTTAAGTGGATGGAACCCAAAACACCTTTTTGCTTTGGTTGGAGGTGATTCTGGTGCACACCCATAAAACACCATGCGAATTGAAATAAGCCCTATCAAAGCTTATTCGTCTTCTGTCTAAGCATATGGAAGCGAAAAGACGGTTTTGTGTTATTTGGGACTCATTACACATAGTTTGCGATTTCTGGGTTAATGAGCATTAACACCACGGAACACGATTTGAAATAAGCGAAATCCAAAATTCTTCTTTCTATGTAGCTGGAACGCAAAACAACCTGTTTGGCGAGGTTCAGGCTCATTACACTTTGCTATTTGTGGGTGGAAAGAACATGGAAAGAACAATCCAAACGTTTTCGTCTGCTTTCTATTGACATGGAACCAAAACACCTATGCTTGTTTACGGCTGTTAAGAAACATTTCACTCTGAGATTTTTGGGTGAATGTGCATTCTAACCTCAAAAACACCAATTTGCATCAAAACCAATCAGAGCTTTATCGTCTTTCTTTTTAAGTGGATGGAACCCAAAACACCTTTTTTGCTTTGGTTGGAGGTGATTCTGGTGCACACGCATAAAACACCATGCGAATTGAAATAAGCCCTATCAAAGCTTATTCGTCTTCTTTCTACGCATATGGAAGCGAAAACACGGTTTTGTGTTATTTGGCACTCATTACACATACTGTCAGGACTGCCGCTAGGTCCCAGCTCACAGAGGACCAACGCCCAGTGGATATTACATACAAAAGTCTTTATTGAAGTTTAGTTTCCATTTCCAAGCTCTGGGCGCGCAGGCCCACGTCTTAACGCTAGACCGGCTAAGTCCCCTCTGACTCACTGCTCCACCCACACCAGTTTAAGATTTTAGCCCGGCTCCACCTCTTGCGCTGCTCTTTCCTGCGTTGGGTCCTTCTGCCCTCTGGGGTTCCCTCCTTCCTGGACTCCTCTGACGCGGAGCCTCCTGAGTCTTGCCCCTCCCTCCGGCGGGCTTTAGGACCTGGCTCCCTTCCCGGGCTCCCCGCTGTGCCGCGCTCCTGTACATTTGAACTTGGCGCGCGCGCCCAGCCGGTGACTTTCCTTCTGACCGTTTCCCCGCTTCCTGATGTGGGTGTTGCCAAACCTGACTCCTCTCCTCCCTCTGGTGGTGAGGACACTGGTCCCGACTCCTGGGACTCCCCCTCCCCACTGCGCTCTGGTGGAGACGCTGGCCCTGATCTCCAGCTGCTGCTCAGGGACTCCCCGCTGGCCCCTCCCTCTTGAGGTTTCTCCCTTGGAATCTCCCTTGCTCTGGCCACCGGCGCTCCCTTCTGTGAGTCCTCCGATTCGCTAGAGAGGCTTGTGGAATAACTCTGGCCACTGTCACTGCCTGCGCCCCCCTCGTACTCCTCCTCCTCACTCTCCATTTGCTCCCCCTCCTGTGTCTCTCCTTCTGAACCCCTGACATCCATCCCCCCCTCGAAGCCCCCCCTTCCTGAGCTGCTCGTGGATCTCCTGCAACTCCGCTGCCACGTCCTCTGCTCCCTGTGGCTCCCCCTCCCGCACTGTGTCCAGACCCGGGAAGGTTCTGGGATGCCTCCCGTAGTTGGCGAAAAATGGTGTCACCCCCGTGGACCCGTGCTTCGTGTTGTTGTAGGCAAACTCGGCCAACGGTAGATATTCCACCCAGGTCGATGGCTGCTGGTTCGCGTAGCATCTCAGGTACTGCTGCATGATGGCGTTGACCCTTTCCGCCTGCCCGTTAGTTTGCGGGTGTCTCGCCGACGCCAGGCTGACCTTGACGTTCAGGAATCCCATCAGCTTTTGCCAGAAGTTGGAGATGAACTGGCGCCCTCGGTCGGACAAAATAGACCGTGGTAGGCCGTGCACCTTGAACACGTGGTCTATGAACATCTTAGCGGTCTGCTCGGCCGTGGCCACCTTCGCGCACGGAATGAAGTGGGCCATCTTGGTGAACAGGTCCACTACCACGAGCACTGCCGTCTTGCCCCTCGAGCTGGGTAGATCTGTGACAAAGTCCAGGGCCACCCTCTCCCACGGTACGAACGGTGTCTGTAGCGGTTCCAACAGGCCCGCCGGCGGCAGGTGCACAGGCTTAGCCCTTTGGCAGGTGTCGCACCTATTGACATAGTCCGCGACATCCCCCCGCATCTTAGGCCACCAAAAGTCTCTGGCTACTAAGTCCACCGTCTTCTCCTTGCCGAAGTGCCCCGCGCTGGGCGCGTCGTGCAGCTGTTGCAGGACCTTCGCACGGAGGCTGTCTCCTGGTACGTAGAGGACTCCCTTGCGTAGGAGCAGGCCGTCGCGCACTTGGAATTCGTCGCCCCTCGCCTTGCCACTGCACACCTCCTCCATCTTGGCTCGGGCGAACGAGTCCGTTTGCAGCGCGCGGCGCACCGCGTCCAGGTCCACCGTGGCTGACGCGCATGCCCACGCCTGTGGTGTGAAAATGTGCTTGGCCGCCGCCGGTGCCTCTGCCTCCAGATACTGCGGTTTTCTGGACAGCGCGTCCGCCAAGACGTTGCTGTTTCCTGGGATGTACTCAATTCTGAAGTCGAAATCTGCAAAGAACTCCGCCCAGCGGATGTGTCGCTGGTTCAGGAACCTCGCCGTGCGCCAGTACTCCAAGTTCTTATGGTCTGTGCGGACCTGCACCGTGTGCTTGGCTCCGACGAGGAAGTGCCGCCACGCCTTGAAGGCTGCATGTATGGCCAGCAACTCCCTGTCCCAGATGGTGTAGTTCTGCTCCGCTTTGCTGAGTTTTCTGGAGTAGAAAGCGCACGGCCTCCAGTCCCCCTGGTGGTCTTGCTGCAACAGAACGGCTCCCACGGCCCTGTCTGAGGCGTTCGTCTCCACTCTCATGGGCCTGCTGGGATTTACGTGCAGTAGGTTCTCCTCGGAAGCGAAGAGCTGCTTGAGCTTCTGAAAGGACTGCTCCGCCTGCTCCGTCCAGATGAACCTCTTCTTCTTGGAACTGAGGGTGTCGGTGATGGCCGCTGTCTGCATGGCGAAACCCTTGATGAACTTGCGATAAAAGTTGGCAAAACCGACAAACCTCTGTACTTCCTTCCTATTGCGTGGGCTCTTCCAGTTCAGTACTGCACGTACCTTGGCACCGTCCATAGCCAGTCCCTTGTCGGACAGTTTGTAGCCCAAGAAATCCACCTCCGTCTTGTCGAACTGGCACTTCTCCAGCTTGGCGTACAGCCTGTGCTCCCGCAGCCTCTGCAGAACTTCCCTAACATCTCTCTCGTGAGCCTCCGGCGATTCCGAGAAGATCAGGATGTCATCCAGGAAGCAGACGCACTTCTTGTAGAGGAGACCCGCCAAGACATGATGCATGAAGGCTTGAAAGCAGTGGGAACCATTTTTTAATCCAAAAGGCATAACTCTGTATTCATAAGTGCCCAGCGGCGTAAACATGGTTGTATTCCACTCGTCGCCTTCCCGTACGCGAATGAGATTGTACGCTCCGCGCAGATCCAACTTGGTAAAGATGCGAACCTTCCTCACCGTCGCCAGCAGGTCATCGATCTTGGGCATAGGGAAGGCTGAGGGCTTGGTCTTGAGGTTCAAGACGCGGAAATCAACGACCAGACTCTTCTGGGGCGTATCCCTCTTCTTTACAAAGAACACGGGACTGCCTCCTGCCGCCTTGGACTCCCGGATGAATCCCCGCTTCAGGTTGTGATCTATGAACTCCCTGAGCTCTTGCAATTCATCCTCCGACATGGAGTACAGTTTCCCCGTCGGGAGCGTCGCCCCGGGCAGGAGGTCGATCTTGCAGTCGTAGGGTCTGTGGGGAGGCAGCTTATCCGCCTCTTTCTCGCAGAAGACCTCCAAAAACTCCTTGTATTTGTTAGGCACCGCTTGCAACATGCCCAAGTTCAGCTGTGGTCCATCCTCGTGCCCCTCATCTTCCAAGTCCGCCAGGATGCAGTGTTCTGCGCAGTAAGAGGAGCCGAAGGTCAGTTGCCGCTGGTACCAAGCTAATGCCGGGCTGTGCCTATCCAGCCAACTCATTCCCAACACTATGGGCGTGTCTGACAGGCGGGTGACGTTGAAGCTGATGACCTCACGGTGGTTTCCAATGCGCATCACCATTGGCGGCGTCTGCTGTAGCACTTGCCCTCCCAGTAGCTCCCTGCCGTCCACTGTGACGACTTTCAGAGGTACCGCCGCTGGCAGAAGGGCTATGCCATGTTGCTGGATGAACTGCATGTCTATAAAGTCTGCATTGCTCCCCGAGTCGATGGTGATGGGAATTTCCACAAGTAGCCCATTGGGGAGCTGAAGGGATGCGGTGAGCTGCACTACTGGTTTGGGTGGGAGGGGGTCGGTGGGCTGTAAGATCCCTGGGGATTGCTTCACTGACTTGTCTGGCTGGTCCCCAGAGACGCCATCTCCAGCCAGACAGTGGAGTTTTCCTGCTGCGACTCCCTCTGCTGAATTGCGTCTGTTACTGTCGCTGCGGCTGCAGTATGCTTGTGAAACCGCTGGGGACACTCTTTTGCCATATGCTGAGCACTGTTGCAGATGTAGCACTTCCTGGTTCCTCTAGGAGGCTTCATCTTGACTGCTCCCGGAGTTAGGGCTCCGACTGTGGAGTGAGCCTTAGCACCACCTATCTCCATCGGCTCCTCTCCCCCTCCCAGC